>NC_043708.1:85348142-85401047 GCF_006229205.1 Suricata suricatta | reverse complement strand
TACACTCTTGGTGGGAATGTAAACTGGTGCAGCCACTCTGGAAAACAGTGTGGAGGTTCCTCAAAAAACTATAGATAGAACTCCCCTATGACCCAGCAATAGCCCTGCTAGGGATTTACCCAAAGGATAAAGAAATGCTGATGCATAGGGGCACATGTACCCCAATGTTCATAGCAGCACTTTCTACAATAGCCAAATCATGGAAAGAGCCTAAATGTCCATCACCTGATGAGTGGATCAAGAAGGTGTGGTGTATATACATGGCAATGAGAAAGAATGAAACATGGCCATTTGTAGGAAAGTGGATGGACCTCAAGGGTGTCATGCTAAGCGAAATAAGTCAGGCGGAGGAGGACAGATACCATATGTTTGCACTCATAGGTCTAACAGGAGAACAGGAGAAACCTAACAGAGGACCATAGGGAGGGGAAGGGGGAAAGAGTTGGGGAGAGAGAGGGACACAAACCATGAGAGACTATTGAATACTGAAAACGAACTAAGGGCTGAAGGGGGGGGGGGGAAGGGAGTGATGGTCATGGAGGAGGGGCACTTGTGGGGAAAAGCACTGGGTGTTATATGGAAACCAATTTGACAATAAACTATAAAAAAAAAAACACACACATGGTGCTGGCATAAAAACAGACACACAGATCAATGCATTAAAATGTAAAGAAGAAAAAAGACACCCCACACATATATGGTCAATTAATATGACAAAGAAGCCATAAGGGTACAATAGGGAAAGGATAGTCTCTTCAAAAATGATACTCAGAAAACTGACAGCCAAGTGTAAGAGAATTAAACCAGACCTCTATCCTACACCACACACAAATAGCAATTCAAAATGGATTAAGGACTTGAACATAAGACCTGCAACCATCTTGGCGATGATTTTTTTTTAACAACAAAAGTAAAGGTAACAGCAAAAATTACAAGTGGGACTATATCAAAGTAAAAAGTTTCTAAATAGCCAAGGAAATCATCCACAATGTGAAGAGACACCCTATGGAATGGGAGAATATATTTATAAATCATATATCCAATAAGCAGTTAAAGAACTCATCCAACTCAATAACAAATAATTAAAACTAGGCAGAGGAACCGAATAGGTATTTTTTCAAAGATGACAGACGCTGTGCTGAAGACATATTTGCATCCCCATGTTCATTGTAGCATTATTTATGAAAGCCACAGCATGGAAACAACCAGCCATGTGTCCAACAACTGATGAATGGATATAGCATAAGGAAATATGTTTCCACTAAAAAGAATATAATTGTGACAGGGGCACCTGGGTGGCTCAGTTGGTTAAGCACCCGGCTTCGGCTTAGGTCATGATCTCACAGTTCCTGGGTTCGAGAGAGACTAGAGCCTGCTTAAGATTCTGTGTCTCCCTCTCTCTCTGACCCTCCCCTGCTCACACTGTCTCTCTCTGTCTCCCAAAAAAAAAAATAAATAAAAGACATAAAAAAGAAGATAATTGTGACATTTGAAATAACCTAGATGGAACTTGAGATTATTACACTAAGTGAAATAAGTCAGAGAAAGACAAATCCAGTATGATTTTACTTATACGTGGGGGGAAAAAGAAACCAACACCTGAACTTATAGATACAGAGAACAGATTAATGATTGCCAGAGTAGGGGTGGGTGGGCAAAATGGGTAAACATGGTTAAAAGATACAAACTTCTAGTTATAAAATAATTTAGTACTGGGGATATAACATATAACATGTTGACTGAAGTTAATAGCATACTGTATATTTGAAAGCGTTGCTAGGAATACATTTTAAAGTTTCTCATGACAAGAAAAAAGACTGTAACTATGTGAGGTGATGGAGGTTAACTGAACTTGCTGTGGTGATCATTTTGTGATACAGACATATATTGAAGAATCATGTTGTACAACTGATATGAATACAATGTTATATGCCATTTGTAGCGCAATAAGACCAAAAAGAAAAACCATACGCATTGCTTATCATAGTACCAGGTATACAATCACAAACTATTTGATTTTGATAAACTTCTCATCTATTTTGAAACATTGCTTAGGTCTATGTATTATATAAGTATATCTATACATAAGTAGACACTTTTGTATATCACATGTATTATGTGTAATTCAAGGAATCTTCATCTGCTGAAGCTATTTGTTTTTAAGCCACATTGAACTAGTTAAAGCAGAAAACAAGTTTTTTTTAAGATCATAGGTGCGTTTCACAGTCAGGAACCCAAATGGGAAGAGAGCCTCAGGAGCATAGGTCATATATCATTCAGTCATGATTCCAGCAGGAAACAGAAGGCATTTGCAAAAGGCATAATTAGATTAGTTACAAAAAGGTCAAAGGCAGAATAAAGAGAAACCAACAGGGCAAGGTGAAGCTCCCTCTTCCTCCTCCTCTACACCTAGAGGTGGTAATAGTGTCTGCCCACTGCTGGAAACACAGCAAGATCTGTAGCTACAACTGGAGAAGAAAAAATCATCTTGTAAGTTCCGTGACCTTGTGACAGAAAGTCAACCACTGCGAATCTGCAGCTGGAGAATGAGGAAGCAAGGAAATACTCTGACCTCTCTTCCTGCATTTAGATCTCCTAATGATACCTCACACTGTCCAAACCCACCTTGAAGCCAGAGGATGAGGAAGTCACCTTGAATCAGATGATGGAGATCAACCTTTTGGGAAACAAATTAGGAAGAAAAAAGGTAAAGAGTGGATTTGGGAGGAGAAAACTAGTGTCACCCCTGTTGGCATTCTCTCTTCATATCACATTTCTATAAAAATGGGGAAGAAGAACAAAGAATCCACGCAGAATAAAGTCAGGTTGGCTCTTTAGTTTCACTGTCCCGTATGAGGGAAGATGGCCACCCTGTAGCTTTCCGGGTTACAGATCTTCTGGCCAGGAGATCAGCCTTCTTTCCATCTCAACTCCAAATTCCTGACAGAGAATGTTTGGCCAAGCTTCTGTTAGGTATTCACTTCTCATTCAATCACGTATGACTGAGGGTATAAACATGACTGCCAAAGGACTCAACCTAGATTATCGGCTACAATTTCAAAGAACCAGGGCAGCACAGACATTCCCAAGGAATCTGCCACTGAAGCCTAAGGATATATATTTTTTCTCCTTCTTCTTTTTTAAGATTTTATTTTTAAGTAATCTCTGCACCTAATGTGGGGCTTGAATTTACAACCCCAAGATCCAGAGCCACATGCCTTTCTGTGCCAGAAAGGCACCCCTTTTTGGCCAGCCAGGCACCCCTAAAGTTGATTTCTGACAGCATTCTCTGAGCTAAGGACACACATTTAAAAGCAACGTGCTCAACTTGTGATCATGATCATCAAGGAACCAGGAGTTTAGAAGGAGAAAAATAAACTGGAAATAAGGGCTTACCTATGCTCTGGGCCCTACCATTAAGGCAGCAAAGTGTGATGCCCACCCTATTAGGCCCTAATGTGCTAAACAGATTAACTAGTCTGAAAGGAACATTTTCATTTACCCAACAGAACTCAGTGTTAAAAATGCACTTGGGTACCGTTTCTGTTTATTTGCCTCAAACTCTGCCTCAGGCTCATTGAACACCACTCAAAGAAAAGAGCATCTCAGAAACAGTTCAAGGCACAATTTCAACCTTAGGAAATGTATTACAACTTAAAAACAAAAACAAAAACAAAACAAAACAAAAAATCCCAGAGAAGAAAGGGATGCTTGAAATTCCGTCTCCACTGTGGAAAAAGCAAGTGACTCATTATCATACCTACTGCACCAAGAGGTACGAACAACAAACATTACAGTAACTTAGTACCACTTATGCCATAGAGTTCCCTGTTCCCAAATATGTATATATTGAATTGAACTTAATGAAAAAGCCAGAAACTATTCCTTCTAACAGTTAGATCAACTCTCTTTGAAATAACAAGACAATCTGAAACCCCTATTCCATTTCTTCCTGAGTTGTCATTAGCATAGAAGTTGTGTACTGGCTATACTACATATGTATTTTTCACTTTTAAATTTAACTTCCTTAAAGTGAAATATGGTATCCGGAAATTATGCTTTAGAATCAGACTTGGATTCAAATTCTGGATGTGCCACTTAAGTATGGGACTTGTCCCAGGTCCTTCAGAAAACAGAACTAGGGGAACGATTAAACTGATACTATCTTATTTGGGAGACACAAGACATACTAGTGAGGATGAAAAGGAAAGAAATGAGAAAAGTATGATGTGATTCCTCACCATGCTGGCTACTGTTCACCACAAGCTGCATAAAGACAAGCAAGGTAAGCAGCAGGTGTATTCCCTCGGCACACACCAGTGCTTCTTTAGAAAAGCTATAAATTAAAAACAAAAAGTAGAGTAGCCATAGAAGGTTGGAATTTGGGAATTCATGCTCATCTTCCTCCCATCTTTTATTTCCCATTTGTTGAAATTCATCCTGTGGGGAGTTAACTCCTCTGGGTCATGTCATCTGACTCCAGCAGTCACGTACGAGACCAGATCCCATGCACTATGCAGTGTATTTCCCTTTGTATTAGTTTTCTATTGCTGCATAATAAATTACCACGACCTAGCTTCATAGAACACCATTATCTCCGTTTCTGTGGCTTTTCTGCTCAGGGTGCTGTAAGGCTGCGACCCAAAGTTGTGAGCCAGTTGCATTCTTACCTCAAGGCTCGAATGGGGAAAGATGTGCTTCCCTGCTCCTTTGGCATGTTGACAGAATTCATTTCTTTGTGGCCATATGCAGAGGTCTCTGTTTTCTTGCTAGCTATTAGTGGGGGGCCACTCCAGCTTCTAGAGGCCTCTCTTGGGTCTTTGCCAAGTTGCCATCCTTACAAGTTGGTATTCTGCTCCTTTAAGTCCAGAAGAAGCAACTGATGCCCTATCTTCTCTTAAAGGACTCCCCTTATGATGTTTGCCAAGGGAGGATGGATCGTAGAACTGGATGAGAGTGTGCAGGTGGGTGAGGCTGGGTCCTGATGCCTTTGGTTCTCCAGGACAGGACCAGTGACAGATACCTGCCCTTTTATTGGGAGCTTTATTTCTACTGCCAGCACTGCCTTGCCAATGTGGGCTGTTCCGGTGCTGGGTCCCTGCTCTAGCCACATAAGTACATCTTAATCTGTACCCTGTGGAGGGCATGAACTGCTCCTGTGCAAAATGAAAGTCCAAGAAAACACACCTCAGACTGGAAGCATTGATGTAGAAATTTAAGTAAAGGTGACTGTTGCTATGAGATGATGCAGAGACTGAATGGCTGTGGGTCCTCAGAACAGGCACAAGTAATCCTGATGTAGCTTTACTTCATGCTAGATGCAAAGAAGTCTGAGCCCAGGGCTCTCAGTTATGCATCAAACCGACTTTTGTGGTTCACTGCCAAGCTTTTAGGCTTTGCTACTGGACTGATCACTCAAATTTGGAACTTACGGTTTTTTTAATGATTTTTATTTATTTTTGAGAGATAAAGACAGCACAAGCAGGGGAGGGTCAGAGAGAGAGGGAGACACAGAATCTGAAGCAGGCTCCAGGCTCTGAGCTAGCTGTCAGCACAGAGCCTGACATGGGGCTCGAACCAATGAACCGAACCATGAGATCATGACCTGAGCCGAAGCTGGATGCTTAACCGACTGATGCACCCAAGCACCCTGAAACTTAAATTTTTGAGAAAGGCAAGTAAGCATCCTCAAATGCCTGACAGCTCTGGCCTCCTGTCTTCCACAAAAACAGACACCACCAGCACCATGCAACCAAACCCTGCTGAAGACAGTTCCAATGGAACTGGCTGGTTGGCTGGCCTCACACTCAGGCTGCTAGTGCCAATTAAATCAGTATCTCACATGAGGGAACTGTTCTTTCACTCCTTTTGTTACTGTGTCACTCAGCTCTTGTCCCAGATGCACCAAAGAACTGGAGACCCAAGGCCAGAATGGGGAGATAGAGTTTGAGTAGGCAAGTAGAGTACACTTTCAGGAGTGAAATAGGCCAATGCCGGAGCAAGAATGGCAATGGTGCCAAGAAGTTCAAGCTGCATCCTTTTAATCCTGTTTTATGTTCATGTAAATTTGGCTTTGATTGACATTTTTGATTGACAGCTAATGATTTATATAACATTTTGGCTTTTGCATATGTACCTACCCATGATGCATTCTGTTATAATTGTATTTATTTATGTATTATATATTTATGAGTTTCTAATGAGCTTTTGCTGTAACCTTAAGGGCACGTTGTACCTTTTGTGGATATGCTCAGCTCTTAGAAATTCCCATGTGGCTTTTGAGCCATCTCTGTGGCAAGGCTTTTCCTTTCCTGTTCACCTTAGAGGTGGCTCTGAAGGTGTGGGGATGGCTCTGAGGATGTGGCCAGCATCTGCTTTATCCCTCTTGGCTGATGCCTACCTAACTGCCTAACACTTTATCTGACCAGGTAGGACCATGGGAATACAGGGCTTTCTGTATTTCAGGTTTGGGTGCAGACAGGAGTTGGGAGAAGTGAGCTTTAAGGAAACAGCTATAAGGATTGTTTTTCTGGTCACCTGTGAAGGCACCTCAACTGACTGATGGCTGTTCCCCTAAGAACAGCAGAGAAGGCCATGGTGCTTAGAATTTATATGCCTTGCTAACCAAGTGTTACCAGAAACCTTCTCCTTCCAAGTTTTGTTGTGACAGCATCAACATGACAGACACATGACCGTCATACCCACTAAGCCCTCAGGTAGGCCTGGTCCAAAAACCCACTACAACAGAGGCTGTGTGGACATGTTTGCCTGAACCTCAACAAGATCACGTTCTTCCTCCTCCTGATCCCTATGTCCATGCTCAGTGCTTGAGTTACTAGTCCAAACGCTGGCCAAAGACAAGCTTCCCTCCAGAAGCAAAAGGCAGGAGATCATAGCTTCCACAGCCCAGATGGCCTTGGCTAACCTGTGAGGTTTAATTGGAGGAACTTAGGCCCAGACAACAAACAGTGTCTTAAGAATCACGGAACATCTTTCACCAGCTTAATGTAGCACCAAACTGAGTCAAAACAGGAGCTGTTTATAGTTGAAGCAGCATTTCATGCTTCGTATAAATCAATGCATATTTAAGTTAAAATGTATATATCTACATAGATGTATTTGCTGAGAAATTAGGTTGGTTGTGGACCAGAAACCACATGTTGTGATTTCAAGTTTTCTTATTTTTTTTCTTAAATATTTCTATTTACAGTAAATATCACTAATATGTAAATAATGTACATATATATTGGCTTCCTGAATATTTGTTATTCAACATATCTACGCCCACAACTTGCATAAGAAATGCCCTATATTTATCAATTTTTTGTTGGGAAGTCAGTAGTAAAATTGGACAGTGTGTGGCTATCAAACTGCAAGTACTATGTTCACAAAATAAAAAACACATTCAAACAAACAAAAGGACTCCCCTAAGGTAAGCCCATTTCGTAATTTTTCTTTTGATTAACTTAAATTAATGGATTAGTAACTAATCAGGGGATTGGGCAGGGCACCTGGGTTCCTCAGTCAATTGAGCAATCAACTCTTGATTTCAGTTCAGGTCATGATCCCAGGGTCAGGAGATCAAGTCCCATGCTGAGTGTTGAGCTTGTTTGGGACTCTTCCTCTCCTTCTCCCTCCGCCCCTCTCTAAAAACTAAAAAATATAATTTTTAAAAGTAAATAATCATGTCAGTATTACCTCAGCATATTCGCAGGTTCTGCCAACACTCCGGAAGAAGGTATGAGACAGGGCATGTATATCAGGGGCAGGATCTAGGGGTCATCTTAGAATTCTGCCTGTCACATCCAATTCCAAAAGTGCAATAGTGGCCAGGTGTTGCTGCGGCACCAAAGAGAGAAAGGAGGAAGGCAGGGCACACTGAGAGCACATACAATGATTTTGTCCCAATACACTGACCTCAGTCAACTTTCTCTAGTGTTTTCTCCATGTGAAAAGCAGAAAAACTAGAGCTAAGAACTTGTAATTTTTGGTGGAAAAGGCATTAAGTCAGGGTGCATATTAGCTCCCATTTATTCCTCTTTCCTCTGTGCCAGACACTACTCTATGCATGTGCTCCATGTGCATTCTCATTTAACTACTTCCTATTTCAACAAACCAGTGAATAAGGTCTTCAAAGCCTCATTTTCCAGATGAGGCTATCCACCTTGTTGTGTGTGTGTGTGTGTGTGTGTGTGTGTGTGTGTGTGTATATACACACACACACAGACGGGATAGGATATATATAAGTATACATAGCTAGCGCAGTGTCTCACATAAAAGTATATCTTAAATGGTGGCTATTATTTCAATAGTTATATAGAGTTATATGTGATTTTTGGTAAATCATACTTTTATATTTGTATAAAATTTAAGCTATATGGACCAACAAGAATCCCCATGCCTCCCCCCAAAATTAAGAATATAAATTAGGCAAACACAAACTTCGTTGAAATAACTCAAAATATCGTTGGCTCCTTGTATTACTATTTTAAGAACTGAACTTCAAGAAAATAAAAGCTTAAGTTCACTGACTGTGTGTGTATGTTTGTGTGTGTGTGTGTGTGTGTGTGTGTGTGTTTAGATCTATAAAATGTTTGCCATTTTTAAGCATAGAACTAGATGCAGAAAAACCTATGTTTTCCCCTAGATCCTATTAGAATTTCAGAACAGACTAAAGTACTACTTTCAAAATAATAACATATATCTTCCAAAAATGCAAATTTGAAATTAGCAATTTATATTTCTTTTTAATTACAGAGCTGTTATTATCCCCACCCATCAATCCCAGCCCTAGTCAGGGATTTTTTTTTTCACCAGTTCATCTTCCATATGTCCCTCCCCACCTTCCTTTCCTCTCCAAGCCTTTGCTGTTGTCACAAAAATTAAAGCAAAACAATATACTAAAAACAACCAGATAATTGTAATGAGATATAATGGCCAACTGTACTTTAGCAATATTCTTTCCAGAGAGACAATTACTAAAACCTGGTGCCCCTTTGTCATTTTTAAGTAAATGTATTAAGTTTCCAAACAACACACACAGGATGAAATCTATGGAAATTCAACTGTATCAGTCAGTTCGGGCTAAATTATGCTGTGATAACAAACAACCTCTCAAAAATCTCAGTGTCCTAAAACAGCAGAGCTTTATTTTTCACTCACCGTGCATTTTCATCATGAGTCAGCTGTGGCTCTGCTCCATGAATTTTTATGTCCAAGCCCAGACTGACGCAGCAGCTCCCAACTGGAATTTCTCATCTTATGAGACAGGAAGAAGGGGCCAAGTAGTAGACCAGGCAATGGCTTTTAAAGCTTGTGTTGAGGAGTGACACATACCATTTTTACTCATTGGCCATTTCACTTCATGCATTGCACATAGCCGAGCCTGATACCAAAGCATTGGGTGAGGATATGTGAAGCAGCAAATATTTTAAACAGTAGAAACCATCATGGTAATTCATATTAATGCTATAAAGGTAAATTACTCCACCACACTCAAAGTAAAGTAACATAACATTTCTTTGTATATTACTGATGAAAAGATTCCCCAAGTATATGATTTCAGAGTTTCTACCAATTTTGGTACATGGAATCCTTTGGTACACGGAATCCACTTCTATTTAGATAAAAACCTAAACGATGATAGAAGACAGAGCCCAACAGCACAAGATGAAACTTCCAGGAGCAATCACAAGCTAACAACCATGGGATAAGACCACTCTTTCTAGCGCTATTGATTCATCTAGGGTCTTGCATACTCAGCTGGTCAATAGGTGTGCATTGTGGTCCTTTCAAAGTCAGACACTTCTGCTGGCAACTTCACTCTATAGCAATATTTCCTTATACACAGGGGATATTAAGACTCATAAGACATTAAAAAAATTTTAATGTTTATTTTATTTTTGTGAGAGAGACAGAGCACGAGTGGAGGAGGAGCAGAGAGAGAGAGGGAGACATAGAATCCAAAGCAGGCTCCAGGCTCAGCTGTCAGTACAGAGCTCGATGTGGGGCTCAAACTCATGAACCACAAGACCATGACCTGAGCTGAAGTCAGACCCATAACCGACTAAGCCACCCAGGTACCCCAAGACTGATAGGACATTTAATACACAGCTTACAGATACGTGGTAGCCAAACACTTATGATTCAGCCACCTCTAAAGTACTGTTTTTCAGGTTAGGCTCAAGTCTACTTTCGGAACTTGGTAGTGTGATAGTATGATCCTTTTCCAAGTCTAAGAAGCCCTGTATCACACATAGAGTAGGGATGTTCTTCAACCTTGTAGCACTATTCCTTTCTGTCTCTGGAAATAAGACCACTTAATTTTTAATGAGTCCTGTGGTAGATGCTGTGGTGTACCACCCAAGTCCCCCTTCAGGACTAAGACCCTCATTACCCCATCCACAAAGGGTGCTGGCTACTGATGGCTCCTAGCTACGTCCCCACCCAGACATTGCCCTTGACTGAAGGAAGCTGCACATACTTCTTTTTCTCCTCAGGGGCAACCCACATTCAACAACTGGTTGATGTGCTGGTAATAAAAGACTAGCCCCTTACATAAACTGGGAAATTGCTGAAGGGCCTAGTTTTAGAGTTCCTCATGATATTGACCGAAGTGGCTATTACAACTGCATCGCAGTTCAGCCTCTCCTTTGGCCCAATTCTGCATCCATGGCTCCCTCAAGAGGTATTGACCTAGACAGCACACCCAAATAAACGTGCTGCATGAAAATATCAGTGTCTCAGAGTCTGTTTCCTAGGGAACCTGACATGTAACAGTTGGTACTGGAGATGATCCTACAGAGCAGACTTCTCAAATGGATTTTGGAGCTGTATCACTCACTGACCAGCTGGTAAAGAGGAGCCTTATTGGTAGCAAGAGGAATATAAATATCCCCTGACTTGCTGCCGTGGGGTAATTGTTGACAACTTTTATGAGTGACGAACTGGAATGGATTATCAGCAGAAGGGAATGCATTGTCAGAGGCACCATATGAGGCATTTGAGAGGTATCAGGGAAGTAGTTATTATAAGGATATGGAATCTATTGGCTGTTGCTGGGTGCACCCAAAGCACTGAAGAAAGCAGTGACAGGCTGGGATCATTTATCACCAATTTAAGGCAAAATATGAAAGCCAGAAGCCCTCCTTGATAACATAAAAAGAGACTCTTAACTCCTCCAGGCATAGAGCAGAAAAAACTGAGGAATGGGCCCTGATCTTAATTATAATAAAAAAGTGGAAGAGCTCCAAGAGGGGTTGAAATATCAATACCAATAAATCTTCTATTGCTAAAAAAATAAATCTTGGGGTGCCTGGATGGCTCAGTGGGTTAGGTGTCTGACTTTGGCTCAGGTCATGATCTCATGGTTCATGGGCTTGGCCCTGCACTGGGCTCTGCACTGACAGAGCCCACTTGGGATTCTCTCTCTCCCTTTCTTTCTCCCCTTTTACCACGCATGTGTACACACTCTCTCTCCTGTCTTAAAATAAATAAAACTTAAAAAATTAAATTTTTTGGATAAGATGATGGCTATCAATTAAACTCATTGGAGTAATCATTTCATATCATTATTTATGTATCAAATTACTATGTGTAGACCTAAAATTAATACAATGTTATAGGTCAACTCTAGCTCAATTAAAAAACAGGGCTGCTACCTCAAAATCAGAATCCTGATTAAGAGTCAACCTTAAAGCATGGAGAATCTGGGTCAAGGCATTCAAAAATCTTGAATCCCCCGATTCATCAACAATTCATCCACTGCTCCAAAGTTAAAGACCCTCATCCCTGAGGAGTCTTCCTAAGGCTATGGGATAGGAAATACAAATTCTCTAAATGAAACTAGGATAATAAATAAGGCCACCCCAACTTTCACTCCTTGGTTCCTAGGCCCATGGGTTCTACCTTTTGGCCCATTGCCTGACACAGTGCCAAGTAATGGTCACTGATTTAGAATATATGTCACAGTCTGGAGAATGGCACTCTGTCCTCATAAGGGATCTCCATTCTGGCTCCTCAGCTGCAACTTAAAAAGTTGTTTAATTCATTTATCAAGCCAGCACTTCTGAGTGGTGGGGCCTATATAAGAAACTGTGGATAGCATAGTCATATGCTCACGGCCACAGTTGATTTGCTGTTAAGCATATCTCTTGTGAAAATATTATCAATACTGTGTTCTCAGATCTTGTTACTGAGACCCTGAAGAGAAGAAAACACACCCAGAATATGTACCAATTTCAGACATAAGGAGTCACTGTTCCTTCCATAGTAGAGAGAGTCCAGTGTAATTCTCATAACCAAGTGACTGGTTGATCCCCTCAATAGATACACTATATCATGGGCTTAGCATTGGTCCTCACTGCTGGCAGATTGGGCACTTGGTGAAAGCAGAAAGTAGATAAGTCTTCGCAAGCAGGAGCCCATGCTATGAGGACCACATAGCCTCCATGCTTTCCACCATAGCTACTTCAAGTGCCTAAGCAACCCCAACAGAAGCTGGCTGATACTGTTGAGTCATTCTGTGTACTTGGCTATTATTAAGTACCAACTTTCTGTGCTTGACATATTATGGTAGATGCCAACATGTTATATAAAGACCTTCACATTTCATGACAACTCCTATCTGCCTCTCCACAGACCACTTTTCTCTAATCCTCTTTCTCCTTCCAGGCCTACCAAATAACCAAGTCATCTTCACTGTCCATGGATTAGGGTCTGGGTAGCCCTTCAGTTAAGCTCTCTCAAGCATCAGAGGTATTAACCAAGGATGAGGGGTTTCTAGAAGGAGTATTAAAAGAAGGAGATAATGGGCATTGTTGTGTTGTCAGGATCAGCCACAGCAGCAGGGGCTGGGGTATGTATACCTTCCCGGTTTTCTTTTTGTAAGTTTCTTCAGGAAAAGAAACTAACCAGGATCCTGGAGGACCTCTTCACAGGTGGTACAATCTTACAATATAAAACAAGTAGGTCCTAGCGGCACACACCAAAAAATGCACTGTAATGGATCAAGACCAAGGCATTCATTTCCCCAGCCACTGGAAATAGATCTGCTATTATAGACTCACCACCGTGTTCTGCTTATGGAATTTCCCTCAGCTAAAAGGATCTGCTTTGATCAAGGTTACGCTCCCTCCCCAGCTGACCTACATGGAGGTACAAGGGCCTAGTCTCTTTGCCAGTTTACTACTTTTCTGAAAGGCCATCCCAGGTGCAGAACTCCTTGTGTCAATGATTGGGAATTGCAACCATATCACTGTTAAACTTCTCCCTCTAAAAATTCTGCTTTTCTCACTTCTTTACAGGTGCCAGCACATTCCCCAATAAATCTTCTGCACACAAATGTCAGAGTCAGAATCTCCCTTCTCACATCACACTACCCATAATAGTCCAAGGCTGTCCAACAAAGGCCTCCCTTGAGATTGTATATTTCTCATCTTTAACTTTTCTTGACACACAAAAAAATGGCAGATTTCTAGAAAACAAAAGCACACACCCCAAACAAGTTACAGGTTAACAAACTGTACCCACACCCACTCCTGCTAGGGCAAGGGAAGTACTGGTATTGTCCAGTATTGGCGTGGTTTCAAAGGGCCCCAGAGAGCCTCTGGATATTCAGAGAAAGATAGCATACTCCCCTTAGCAACAACAAAAAATAAGAAATAGGAAAATATTAAGTTATTTCCAGGAAATTAGCCATTGGCCAGAACAAACGGATCTCAAACTTCAAGAACATAACCAAGTTGGTTCAGGGGCTGAGGAGTTTCATGAGGACAGAAATCTAGAGGTCAGCAAAGTGATCTAATGGAACCATTATGAATAGGGACTGGCCACAGTGTCAGAGAAAGGCCAAAAGTCACTGAGGTATATGAAAGTGGCTGGTCTAAATGGCCTCATGCCAAAGAGGAGGGAAAAAAAAGAATATTTCCTTGGAACAAATTAATTGACAAAAATGAACAGATTTGCAAGCTGTTTGTTGATTTCTCACTTGTCTCTCCTAAATGCTAACAACTGTGTCTAGCCCCTTCACATGACTAAGCTAACAATGGAAGTATCAGACCATAGGAAGTAAACCTGGAAAGAAGAAATGTTATTTTTTTCTTCTTTCCTTTTCCACATATTGAAGAATTGATAGTAATCTTCCTTTTAACTTTGCTACCAGGCAGATAAATATTTTCTGGTAATTATAACTTCTAAGACATGTCCTCAGACAATCTTTTATAGAATAAATGTCTACAAGGGCAGACTAGTAGCAAGGGGATAAATCTAAGTTCCAGGTTCTGGAGAGTCAGGCTTGTGGCTATTTCAGGAACAGTGACATTGTCAAGTAGTGCAACTCTATGAATATATACACATTATATATATGTATATATAGAAAGAGAATTTACATAAAGCACACAAATCTTCAGTGTATAACTCAGCGACATTTACATCTGTATACTCTCATGTAGCAATCTCCCAGATAGAAATATAGAACACTTCCACCATCGCAGAAAGTCCCCACATGCCTCTTTGCAGTCAACACAACTCCCATCCAATTGAGGTAACAATTTTCACTTTTTTCCCCACAAACTAAATATCAGTGCCTCTTTTAAAGAGAAATCAAGTCCCAAAAAGTTGTTTGTAAGATGTGGGCTCTGCTTACCATGGTTGGTGGTGGGTTGAGAAGGGGAAAGACAGAGCTGGGGAATAAAGTCTAAGTTATGGAATCTAGGAAAAGTTTCCATTCCTTCTTTCTGTGTCTACAGCAGCAAAAAACACAACCCCAGTCCAATTCTCCAATGATCCCAATTATGTTAAATTTTCAAATTATCTCGCTACATTATATTTCATTTCTGTGTTACATGGACAAAGAGAAATAGATCCACAGAGATGAGCAGTAGATCAGGAAAATCCAGAAGAGAAACCCGAGCTTCGTAAAAGAAATAAATATATCAACAATAGCCTATGTCTGTGGGCTAGTTGAGGATTCAAATGCCACCAAAGTAAACTAAATTAAATTTCCCCAACTCTAAGCTTATTTTCTAAGTAATTAATGAGAATTACTGGTGTAATGGCAGGACAAAGAAACTTAACCTTTTAAAGCACATGGTGTAGGTTACAAAATGTAACAAATTAGAATGTGAACCTAGAACTCTAATCAACTCTAATCAGTCCCCGGTGAATTGGGGAGGGAGAGCAGGGAAAGGAATGGGAAAAGAGAGGTATTATTTCTCATTTTCTCACTTCAGAGATATAAGATACCCTTTATCCCATCTTCTAATAGAGTTGTGCCCCGGGATATCACTGTAAGTCCAATGCTTCCCTGTGTTTCTTGCTCTGCAACTCTGTCCAAGTCATTCTCTTTTCAAACCTCAGAGGTAGCTGGCTAAGGAAAACATTGATTTCTACCCAAATGGAAGAGATAAACAAGACACCTTAATAATAAGTTTTCCCATATTTTTTCTTTCTATTTCCAAACTAGAAAATTCTCATCAGAGTTGACTTTCCAGTCCAGGCTTCAATTGTTTTGCCTTTTATATCCTCCTTCTAGATTTTGGAATATTTTTCTCAGGGATAAGGGCAAGTACATTTTCCTCATACATTTCATTTTCCTTTTGTTGTAAGTTACATTGTCCAAGAAGCAAACTCTAATGGAGTTTAGTATTCAGCATTTAGTAGCGATAGTCCCTGGGATCAACACAGACAGAAGGAAGGGGAAGGAAACGGGAGTGGGCAGAGGCAGAGCTACAACACAAGTGCCACAGAGAGCAAGAGAAAGAGGTTAATTTTAAGGAACTGACTCAGGAAGTTGTAGAGGCCTAAGTCCGAAATCTCCAGAGTGGGTTCGCGGGATGGAGCCCCAGGGAAGAGGTGCAGCTCAGAGTCCGAAGGCATTTTGCCAGCAGAATGCTCTACTTCTGGAAAGGTCAGCGCTTTTTTATTTAGGCTTTCCGGTGTTTAGATTATATCCACCCACATTAAGGACGGCAATTAGTTTCACTGAAAGTTCTGATTTAAATGTTAATGTTGTTTTAAAAAACACCCTCCCAGAAACATCAAGAATAAAGTTTGACCAAATATCTGGGTACAGTGGTCTAACCAAGCTGACACATACATTTAACCATCACACCACCCCAGAAAGGCATGATTTGGGAGAAACATGGCTTTCTACACCTGAAGCTCTCTGAAGGGACTGATAGCTGAAAACGTGCTGATGGTATTGCCAGCAGCTGGGGCCATGAACCCTTCCCCAGGGTGAGATCTGAGCAAAGTAGAACCTTTCTGTGTTCACCACACCTTTAAGTTTAATTAAATGTATCCAACAATTAAATTTACAATTAAAAACTTTATTCATACTATGTTTCAAAGCAAAGGTTAGTAAATATATGTTAAGATATATATTTTTCTGTCCAAAACACATTTTTTAAACATTTTATTTATTTTTGCAAGACATGGAGAGAGAGAGAGACAGATTATGAGCAGGGGAAGGGCAGAAAGAGGAGGAGCACAGAATCTGAAACAGGCTAAGGTTCTGAGCATGTCAGCGCAGAGCCTGATGTGGGGCTCGAACCCACGAACTGTCAGATCGTGACCTGAGCTAAAGTCGGCCGCTTAACTGACTGAGCCACCCAGGCACCCCACAAAACATATTATTAAAAGTGTTTAAAATATTTAAAACTACTGTCTATCTATGCAGTTAACCAAATGCAGAGCTATGCTTTCTGTACCACATTGGATAATTACCATCACTCATACAGTGAGCCTCTCAGTTACCTTATATCTCCAATCCCTTTCAGAGTCAGATGTAGTGACTTCTTAAGATGTCTCAGGAGAAAAGGGGGGAGACAACTTAGAGAAACTTATCCTGTGACTTAAGCAATTATTTGATAATATTTGCTGGAATCAACTAATAAGTATTACTACAAGGATACCTTGGCAGGACTCAGAACAGAAAGGCAAATCCACGGAGAGCTCCAGTTGCCATCTCCCTCATTTTCTGTTTCTCTCCAGGTTCTAGTAGGCATTATCCCTTCAAGAGCAACCACCCACCCAGGAGTTGGGTGGATAAGGAATCACCTGGGGTGGGCCTCATCATCTTCCCCATGTAATGGAATTCATTCCTTGGGAGGATTCACCTGTCCTGCAGTCTCAGCTAATGAAATTTATATGGGAGTGGGTCCCTTCACCCCTTGGCCACATTGATTGGCTGAGGAATGATCATGTGATACAGAAAGACCCAATGAAATGTTTATTGAAGTTTCTGAGAAAGAGGGAGGGAGAATCAGTATGGTGATAGTTGAATATGAGTATAAGGTAGCAGCCATCCTGAGTAGGAGGTGGGATGACACAGAAGAGCACTGCTGGCCACAGCTGAAACCTCTGAATGAAAGACCCTTAAAGTTAATCCTACCTTTGAGTTTTCCAGTAATGTGACTCCGTGAATTTTATTTTTTGTGCTTTTATGAGCTGTATCATCCACACACACAAAAAGAACCTAAAATATATGTGAGGTTCAAAAGCAATCATAGAGGAAACACCAATGTAGGACCTCTGAGTGGCTCAGTCGATTTGAGCATCAGACTCCTAATTTTGGCTCAGGCCATGATCCCAGGGTCATGAGATCGAGCCCCACGTAACCACATAAGACTCCATGGAGTCTGCTTAAGACTCTCTCTCCCTCTGCCCTCTCCCTCAACTCATGCTTCTCTAATACATACATACATGCATACCAAACACCACTGTAACCACCAATCAAGGCAAGAGACAGAATATTGCCAGCACATTAGAAGGCACCTGTACACTTCTCCTACCCCGCAGAGGTAACTCCTTGCCTAAGTTTTGTGATAATTATTCCTCCTCTGTACTGTATAGTTTCTGTTTGCCCTTCAGATATACTCTCCATCCTTCACCTTGCTCTGTACCTCAAAAGAAATAAATGTATTACATTAACTAATTCTCTTGTCCTCTGGTTTTCAGTGGAATATGACCAAAAGGAGGGATTGGAGGAAAAATTGAATATTGGAAACAAGAAACCATGGAATAGTTTTGTCACCCACACTCTATGGCAGTGACTGGCAGCAATGATGTCTCCTTCCTCTTTGAAGCCCCTGCCAGGTATGGTCCTTCTCTTTATGTTTCCTCATGCCATTATGGTTCTAGCCTCTATCCAAAGGCCTCTGCTTCTGGATTATGCAAATATTCCCTGCTCTCTATGTCCCCCTAACCCAAGGAGTTCTTGCTGGAAACTCTAATTTCTGGTAATATTTACCATGCCTCTTTGGTTTCTCAACTCTTACAAGTTATACCTACTCCCAAGACATTTGTTGATGCCCTCTACAAATGACAAAGGTCTACAAAGCACTGGTCTTTGTTGCTGGAAGTTTGGGCATTTTTTTAGCAGCAAAAAGCTAGATAATTCTGTTTGCTTATATTTTGTTCATGATATTTCTCTTCATGAATACAATTTTTTTACATTAGTATGTTGTGGCAATGTTACTCTGACATAAAAAGTTTAATTGGGACAGGGTCATCTTTTCTGATTCTCTGAAAGAGTTTTAAGTTGGAAGTATTTCTTGTGGAACGGCAGACAGAATTCACTGGAAAGTCTATATAATTTGGGATTTTCTTTGGCTTTGTGGCTTCAGATCCTTTAATCATTAGAGGACTATTCATACTTTCTACTACTTTTGTATGTTTTGATAAGTTCATTTTTCTAATTGAAATGTTTCCATTTTTCTTAATTATCAAAGCTATCAGCATAACATTGTTCACACTTTTTTCCTCATTAACCTTTTAAGAACTGGAGGTTCAATAATGATGTCCCTGTTATTTCTGATAATAGCTATTCATGCTTTTTCTCTTTGGAAAAAAAAAAACTCTACAACATCAGTCATGAAATAAAGAAATAGATTATGGATTTTTTATTCTTATTTCTTTTGTTTCTAGTTCTATAATTTCTACCTTTAATTAGTAGTATTATTTCCTTCTTTCCAAGTTTTAGATTGGTTTTATTATTTTTTTAACTTCTTAAATTTCAAGTGCACAGATTTATATTATAAATCTTAGGTCACGATACACTCTTACCATTATTATACTCTGTTCCACCATCCCTGTATATTTTTTATCTTCTTACCTTCTTTTACGTTGCTTATATTTTATTTCTATTTTCTATTCTTTTAGTGGTAACCTAAAAATTCCAACATGAATCCTACCCTAATGTTTAATCTGTACCTTCTTCCTACTTCCTTGAAGACTTCAGCTCCATTTAACTCCATCTCCACTTTTTTGTTGTCATGTACTTTGATTATATATTGTTTACCCCATTAGACACTATTGTTTTACACAGCAAATATCATAAATGCTCCAATATTTTGTTTTTAATTACTTCTTGCACATCAAACTCTCAATATGGGATCATTTTTCTTCCACTTGACATTCAGTACTTTCTTTTGTCAGGACCTGGTAGGAATGAAGTATGGATTTTTAACTTAAAAGTATTTATTTCAAGGCACCTGAGTGACTCAATTGGGTGAGGGTCTGACTCTTGATTTCAGCTCAGGTCATGATCCCAGGGTCATGGAACTGAGCCCCATGTTGGGTTCCACACTGAGCGTGGAGCCTGCTTAAGATTCTCTTTCTATCTCTCCCCTTCTCATACTCTCTCTGTAAGATATACATACATATATATGTACATACATATATATATATGTTCATCTTCATTCTTGAATGTTTTTTAAGGTGTAGGATTTTATTTTGGCAGAATATTTTCAACTTATTAAGGATCATATTCTACCTAATACTGGTTTCCAGTATTATCATTAAGACTCTAGCTATCAGTCTACTATCACTCATCATATGTAATCTCTTCTAATGACCACTTTCAAGACTATCTGTCTTCAGTTCTTTGTAGGTTCACTGTGTGTCTAGACAGGAGTTTCTTTCTATTTTTCCTGCCTTGGCTTCCCTGGGTTATTTGAGTCTTTGGATTGGAGTCTAATAGCAGTTCTAGAAAGCTAGCAATGCTGTCTCTAAATATCTCTTCTTCACTCTCTCCTCTCCTAATCAGATCTTATATCTCTTTACTTTTATCTGCATTTTCCCCTTTTTTGTTTCTCTGTGTTGTATACTCCGGATCATTTCTTTTGACCTCCAATTCACTAATGCTCTATTTACCTGCATTTCACCTGCCATTAAGCTCCTCTACTGAGGTTTTTTTTTTTTTAATCAACTTTATTGAAGTGTAATTTACCACCCATTGAGTTTTTTAATTTAGGTTATTATATTTTTGATTTCCTGAAATTCTATCTGGTTTATTTATATTTACAAAACTTCTCTGTCACTTTTTGTAGGTTTCTGTATCATCCCTAGATTTTTCAAATTTGTCTTTATTTTAGTGCTTTATAATCAGTGCCTGATAATTTTATCTTTAGTCTTTCTGGGTCTGTTTCTGTTATTTGTCTTGTAGCCATTGCTGTCAATGCCCTGTCCTTGTCCCTGGGGCCCTTTGGTATACTCTGTCGACTCCCAACAGCCACTATCTACTGTCTATTCTGCACATCACGGCTCTTTTCCCCAGAACCATGGCAACTGTGCTTCCTGTGTGTGTGGCTAGTAGTGACAAGGAATTCACAATATCACCCTCAACCCCACTGCAGCAACCATCAACCAATGTTCAATGAACCACAACTGGCAAAAAAGGTGAGTTTCCTCACCTCTAAAATGGAAATGTTCTGAGATGTGTGTTTGGTACTATTTCCCAGTTTCCTCATGAGTTTACATTCTGACCTCCCACATTGGGCTTTATTGGCTGCCATCCCCTACATCATGTCTCCACTTACCAGCTAGTGTGACTTGCACTTCCCAAATAATCATGCCTTCAAGTCTTTTGTGTTGGAGGCCACAGCAATGAAAAATTGTAGGATTAGAATATAGTTCCTTTCTCCTTTTCTTCTGTACTTAGTTGCCCATTCACCCCCTTCCTTTTTTTTTTTTTTTTTTTAGCTGGTCATCTAACTTAGGAATTGTTTTGCAGAAATTGAGGATCTAGGATAAAGATACATTTATCCAAAGATTTGGATTTTCTCTGCCAATTCTTGGATGCTTATTGGACCTATCAAATCAAAGCAAAATTAAGCTAAAATTTCATTTGAGAGCCAATCTATTATTCAAACTTTCCAGCACAAAAGTACACTTTTCTACAAGGCCCTGGGAGTAGAGATCCAGAGTAGATTTAATTCTGGATCAACCTTTCTCTCAAGAATGGCCTTTGGGGGCACCTGGGTAGCTCAGTTATTAAGCATCTGACTTCATCTTAGGTCATGATCTCACAGTTTTTGATCTAGAGGCCCATATTGGGTGAGCTCAAGCCCATTTCAGGTGAGCATGAGGCCTGTTTTGAGTGACCCCACTTTTCTCTCTCCCTCTCTCTTTGTGACCCCCCTAACTTGTGCTTTCTCTCTCTCTCTCTCTCTCACAAAAAAGGGGTGTCTTTTTGAGTTCCAGCTTTATTGGAACAGGTTTCCCCTGAGGTGCCCCATCTTGAAAAAAAATGCTGTGTTTTGTCTTCTGGCTCCGGTACCTAACAAAACTGCCCCCCCCCTCCTAAATAGGTTTAGTCAATGTTCTTTGAACAAAATAAGACTTAATTCTCAAGTTACTTCTCTGGGCTCCCACCTTCTTTGATAATGACCTTTAATTTCTAACAATCTAGCATGTCTCCGACACTTTTTAGAATAGTTTTTATTTAATGTAGGATTTGTATTTGTCCTAAAAACAAGGATTGGGTGAGATTCCTAACTATTCATATGGTGGAGGGCACTTGAGGGGAAGAGCACTGGGTGTTGTATGGAAAACAATTTGACAATAAAATATTATGGAAAAAAAAGTAGAAAAGGAAAAAAAAATGAGATTCTATTTCCTTCATTAAATGCCACTTGACACTAGGTTTTCTGTCACTTGCATATGAAAAAGTCCTAATAATTAAGTAGATATGTCAAAAAAAAAAGGAAATGTATCTTTCCTTGCATCAAAGTCATGTATTAAATAACTGGCTAAGTATAAAGAGATAAGATCACTGCATTTTCACTCCTTCAAATAAACCTTCTGAAAACTTGAGGTGCACTGTCTCACTAGTATATTCTCTGCACATGCTTATATCATCCTATGGGCATTACTGGGTCACAGTAACTCATGGGTTCTATCTATCCATTTAGGCTATAAGAGCCCTCAGGACAGTGGACCAGACCGATTCATTTATTATTCGTTCAACAGAGATCCATTAAATGTGTCTTGTACAGACATTAAAAATACAAAAGCAGCCAAGATCCCTGACTTCACATGTCTCACATACAGGTATTTAAGACAGACATCATTAAAATAATCACAGAAGGAAATATATGCACAGACATGCTGCTATAAGATCATATAATAAAGGAACGTGTCCTAGCAGGCAAGTCAGGAAAGGCTCTTGATGAAACAATAATTGAAGTTGTTAGCTTCTGTGGAAACCATGTTATTATTTGACATTTTTAAGGGATTAAAAATTATATGGGAGAAGTTTTTGAATCTGTTCATTTACTAGTATCTGTGAACATGAGGGTCTCCAGGCTGGTTAATTTGAAAACCAATCAGGTAAATTGCTGTTCCCTCTGTCCATGCCAGGGAACTCTGTATGGCATAGGATGCTTTGTAACCACAGGATCAGGCCCTACATCTGAGCATTCATCTCACACAAAATGGCAGGTGCATTTCACAAGTATTAATCCTTTCAAATTTTAACACCTTTCGCCCCAGAACTATCGCTATTATAAAGCAAAATAAGGCCATCATAATCAAATACTAGAACTATAAAAATGCCATTCCATTTATCCATGTTATCCTAGTGCCTGTTATTTGAGACAAAGTACAATTGGCTGTGGAGCATTTGCCAGCTGAACTTAAGAAATTGGCTCAGTTGAATAACCCAAGGATGTGGTAAGCCTTCGTTTCTGGACATGTTTTTTCAGTGAGGTATTTAAGATTTATGGGTTCCTTATTTGGTGATTATTTCTGATGTTTCCCAATTATATACATTGTTTTCAAGACTCAGAGCAACAGCTCCAACTCACTAAGTCCTGCCTGGACCTCTCATAATTCACTCTAGCCAGGACCCGAACTGAATCTGAACTGTGCAGTGTTGCCATCTGCAAAGCAAGGTCTGGGAAGTGGGAAACTTTTAGTATTTGAACCAGAATAGGGCAATTCAACTTTATAAAAGTCACCTTGACTTTTCAATCCCCCTGTACATCTATTTCTCCTTACTTCACCCAACTCTTTCTAATTCTGTAGAAATTCACTTGTAAGAGATGCATTTTAAAATATGGTGCACCTGGGCGGCTCAGTCAGTTAAGCATCTGACTTTGGCTCAGATCATGATCTCATGGTTCAGGAGTCTGAGCCCAGCATTGGGCTCTGTGCTGACAGCTCAGAGCCTGTAACCTGCTTCAGATTCTGTGTCTCCTTCTCTTTCTGCCCCTGCCCTGCTCGCTCACTCACGCTCTCTCTAAAATAAAACATTAAAAATTTTTTAAATAAAATAAAAAACATTAGAAATATCACCAGTTGTATTTTCCTCATATTAAGTCAATAGGCTTAAAAATGTAACTTGCCCGAATCACGATTTAATTCCCAACTGTGAATATTTCATTTAGAAAATGCTCATATTATGTTAGACACATCGCAATGCAGTGCAATCCCAAAATAAACAACTCTGCAATATTGTCTATTAAAACTAACACCAGCAAGTCAAGGAAACAGTGTTCACACATCCTATTGTATTTAATCACATTAATTGCAAATGAGTATTGATGATTTTGATAAGTAAGCTGATGGTGAGGTCTTTTTTTTTTTCAATTTTTTTCATTAATGCCATATTTGTGTAGGATTAGACAATACATTGTCAAGGTGCTGGAACATTTTATTGAAAAGAAGGTAAGTATCTTTGCCAAGCACAAAAACCATTTGTATTATAAAAGTATTCCTCACACAATTCTGAGAAACTTTTCAAAGCCTTGTTCAGTACCCTCTTAAGGATACATTTCATTGAAGTTGTAGTTAATGGTGAAGACAATCCGTCTGTATTGACACAGAGTTCATGTTTGCTCTACTCGCATCACTTAAAAGAAAAGATCTATAAACCAATCACAGAAGAACAAAGATATTTTACAAAGAGAAATATAATGAACGGCCTGTTCATTCCTTACTTGTCTTTATATTAGAAGAACAGGACAAGTAACCAAAATAAAGCTCCGGTAATGACATGTAATTGCTAATGTTAACCCAGAATGACATTTTTATGGGACAAAATATGTGATGGTCTATAGGTTCTTTCATGTCTGCACTTTATCTATACGAGATACAGAAATCAATAAATCAGACTTGAAAGTAAAAACGTTCAATCCTCTTCCCTTCACCTTTAATCTCCCCTCTTCAGGCCTCATTTCTCTGTTTCCCCTCCAGTTTTTCTTACAAAGACCAGAAGCAGGGAAAAGGGGATTGATGGTCTTAGCAGAGTATACAACTAGGCTGCAACAATGTGTAAAGTTCTTAAATGTGCTATTGGAATATAAATTATGTTCAACAAAAATGAATTCTGTATTATTTTAAACCTTTCTGTTACTGCATCAGCTGTAACCATTTCTGTAATCTGTGTGTGTTGTACATGCATCTTCTATGTGACTGGTATTTAGGGCAAACTCTTCATGTGGTGTTATACAGGCCACAGGTCAGCAAACTTTCAGAAGGACTGAGCCAAGCAATTATTATCCCTTCCCTTCTTAAAGAGGATTAGAAATGCAGCCAGGAACACCAGTAAACCTCAAGTGAATGCTCACCCTTCATCTTCTCTACCACCTGGGCAGTAAGTTGGACTTCGATACCCACCTAAAACTGCAATAGCCCTGCTCAAGGTTGCTACTTAAGTCTTCACCAAGTGAGTTTTAAGTTTTTAAGTGAGGGTGAGGGTGTGAGGGTGTGTGTGGGTGTGTGTGTGTGTGTGTGTGTGTGTGTGTGTGTGTGACCATTCTATTCCAGTTGGAGGGTATTTATTTTTAAATTTAACTGGCTATTATATGAGTAAATGAATGGTGGGTATAAGGGAGAAGAATCTTACTAGCAATAATACCCTGGCTTCTCAGACAATTCTATTAAAACATAAGTCAGATTATGTCACTTCTTTTTAAAATCCTCCAGTGACTTCGCACTTTGTTCTCGGAGTCTAATCTTCTATCAGTAATAGTCAAACATATATTAAATATCAAATATCACACACTTCTGCAGGCACTGGGGACACAAAACAGACAAAAACCTTCATGAAGCTTATATCATAAGGGCAGGAGTGACTGGGAGATAAACAATAAATTAAAATACCATATTACATAATGATATAGGCCAAAAAGGAAAAATAAGCATCAAGTCAGATATGAACTCCTCAGTGGAGTGTTGACATTTCAGATAGGATGGTCAAAGGAGACCTCAGTAATGTGGCTTTTGATTCAAGATCTGAATGAATTGAGGGACTTAACCGTCTTGGGGGAGAGTTCCAGGCAAAGGGAACAGTAAGTACAAAAACCCTAAGGCAAGAGTATTCATGGTGTGCACAAAGAATAATAGTAAAGCATTTCATATAGCTGGTTAGAAGCAACAATTACAACAAAATTCAGAATCTTTACTATTACTTTCCAGGTCCTAGTATGTGATCAGCCTCCTTGAATGATGTGGGAAATCACTGGAGAATTTTGAACAAGGAGTGCCATGATCTCACTTATATTTTGGTAGGATCAGTCCAGGAAGTCCAGAATGATCATCAACGTGTATTAAATCACAAGACACTACAACAGAAGTAGCACTGAAGAGTTAACTAGGAGGTAAGATAATCAAAGAGGGAGAGGGAGTAGGCTGGGTTGTAGGCAGCAAAGGATGGGAACAAAGAGCAGTAGAGGGAGATATTATTTGATTACATGAGGTTCAAGGCTGAGTGTTTTGATGGAGGAAAAAAAGAGCAATAGATATGGAAGGGGGTATGGAAAGAAAGCAGGAAACCTCCTGACCTCCAGACTCCTTATGAGGAAAGATATAAAAGACAGAAAGTACTCCACATGGGAGGGCTGGAGAGAAACTGTCAAGAGAAGAGCAGATTTCTGAGGAAGAAATGGAAAGAACATTCAACAGAAGAGGCTCCAGATAAAGGGCATCTTGATCATAATTGACCTCATGTTCTTGGGGACAAGAGGTGGCGAGGCAAGGGAGAGGGATGAGAGAAAGCAATGGGGAAGCAATGATGGGGGCAATAAGGGACAATTTCAGTCCTGAACCTGTGGGACAGAGAGAAGGGGCGTGCTGAGAGTTTTGCTGCTGGTCCCAAGGCACATAGTGATGGAGAAGCTGTGAGTGTTGAAAGAGGGGTGAGGAGGTCTTTCTAGGAGTAGAAACATTTCTGCAGTCCTAATTCACTCCTGCTGAAGGAAGCACACCCTAAAAAGGGTGATCTTTCTGAATGTGGGCTCCCTCTGGATTCCCATAAAACAGGTCTGTGGGTGTTGACTCCCTTCTGACCCTGCTGGTGGTAGGTTGCTGAGAGTCTGTGTTCTGACTCGGAACACAAGCAAGCATATGTCCTCTGGGAAGGAGGGACTTCAGGATGATGAGCATTCTCTCAGGGCAGAGGATACCGCAATACCTGACTTGTGTTAAGGTGATCTGTGAAAGGGGTTCTGAAAATTCAGGGACCCTTTTTGACATCTAATGAATGACAAATTGAGGTTATCTTTAGGAAAACTTTCTCACTCAAAAAACAATGTCTATTTTTTGACTACTTATGTGCCAGGCTTTGTGAGAGCCCTTAAAATACATTTTTAAAAAATGTTTATTTATTTGGCAAAAGAGAGAGAGAGGATCCCAAGCAGGCTCCATGCTGTCAGCACAGAACCCGATATGGGGCTTGATCCCATGACGTGAGATCATGACCTAAGCCAAATCAAGAGTTGGACACTTACTCGATTGAGCCACCAAGGTGCCCCAAAATATTCTTATTTAGTCTTCTAAAGTGCTCACACCTCAGTGATATAGTCTTATTTTACAGACAAGAAAATTGAGACTCAGAGCTCTGTGCTCCAGGGCACTCAGCTAATAACTGGTTAAGTTGGCATGTAAACACTGGTCTGAATGATGCCAATTATTGAACTCCCTGTTACTGGGCTTTACCACCTCCTCGCTGAGAGATCACAAGACAGTTGCCTGATTGAGAGCTGTCAGGAGCTGGGCTTCCGTGTGGCTGTGGTGTAAGCCTGTAAGCTATGGCAAACCTATGAGTACCTCTGTGGATGTATTTGAGAAAGGATGGTCTCCAGTCCAGGGTCCTTCCTTTCAAGAAACTGCAAGAATTAAAATTCCTCATTTGAGGGCCTAAGGATACTAATCTAACTCCTCAAGGTCTGGGACAGAATCTACCAGTTCTATATCTACCCTAGAAAGAAATGGTTTCCAACAGAGTCTATCCATACCAGCGGAATAAAGGAAGCTGACAACCCACTTAGCCACCCTCACTTTCAACGGTTTAGGGCAGCACACTGGGAAATGGGATAGCCAATTTCTTCCTTCATCTTAGGTCTGACTTTGGTAGTTCCTGCAGTGTGCTCGTCTGAGAGCGAGTGAAGGAATAGACTGTCACCGAGAAAGTACGAGGTGCCCTTCAGTTTTGGGTCCCCTATTACCTCTCCTGGCAATAGGGGAGGGGAAGTATCAATCTGATCGATTCTGGTCTATCAGCTATAGGTGTTGAAGAACCACTACCCTAGGATTAAGTGGAGTTGGATCCTGAGTCAATGAGAACTGAGGTTGACAATATTTTAACAGTATGGCCACCAAACCCATAGCAGACACTTCAGGAACACAAAGGCAAAACCTCATTGACCCTGATCTCATTAAATAGCTACAAATGTTTTTCCTATCCTGATAACCATTAACTTGTTTAAATGTCTTACAGTTTCTTTTTACCATTCCTACCTTACACCAAGTTGCCAGTCCACACAATCTACTGGAGAAATTGGAAGTTCTCTAGATACAGAATAGATCACCACATGCCTTCTTTTCAACCTGTTCTCAGTGACCCTGAAGACCTCTAGACAGAAACCAGTTGAAAGTTTTGATTATGGAAGAGATGGGTCACTGAAATGTATGTAAGAAAAGAATTTTTCCACTAATGCCTCATAACTTAAGTTCCATTTCTAAAGGAAAAATTCTGGCCCCAAGATGTCATTGAAAATCACCCAAAGAATATAAAATTCCTATTTAATGAACTAACTCAGATAAAATATTTTTAACCTGAGTTGAAAACTGTACTATAATGGTGGTGCTCTACATTACCACAGACTGAAGGAGCTGATATTGGGTGTAGGCAGAAGGCCTCGCTTCTCCAGAGGGACGCTCAACAACTTGTGTTACCAAAAACCAGCTCAGGTAACTAACTGCACTGAACAAATGTTCTCCAGTTCAGTTCCCTCAGGTGCCTGAAAAGTCATTATTAACTCTCCTTGAAATGCTCACGTTACATACATGATTACATCCACTTGATGGGATTGCAAATCTATCTTAAATTGCCCCAAATCTTATGCTTTTACACTTGAAGCTAATTAGACTACCCCCCCCATTTACTGATTTCTAAATTCCTTTTATCCAGGTGATGAAAACTTAATGGGATGCAAAATACTTCACAGGTGCCCCCAAATAGTCCCATCTCTCTCATCTCTGAGGCATGGAACCGAGCCAAAGTTTCTGCAGTTCCTGCAAGCATGAGGACCTGAGGCGGCTTTGGCAGAACACAGGCTCGGATTGGAAAACAGAACTACCCCACCAGCCCAGCCCTGGCTCAGAGTTCCCTATAAAGAGGGCAATGTGTAGTTCATAGATTGGTGGGATTAAAAGAAAAGCACTGATCATGGAGCATCTGACACTCCAGGCCCAGACGCTGATAAAGTACGTTAAATCCATCCATGTCTCCTAAAGGTCATAAACGCGAATGCCTGAGGGGCCGGGCAGGGAGGGTCTGAGAGGGTCCTCCGGCAGGGAGGTGGGGCACCCCCCGGGGAAGACCGCTCCAAGCTGATGAAGCTTGTGGGTTTTCCCTTATGGTGCCAAGTTTGAACTTTCATGTGAAAATATCTCATCATTTAACTATCACCTTAAATCTTTTTAGGAACACCGTTTTAATATAAATTTTAACAAAAACTTTTAGAAAATTTTTAAATAAATCAAACACACCTGCTAGACCAAAGTCAGCTGTGGCCCACCAGCTAGCAAAGCCAGTCTTTTTCCTGCTATTAATCAGAAGAAAAGCCAAAACTAAAAACAAGGAACAGAATAAAAAGGCAAGATGATTCCATAGCAAAACACAGAAGGGAATACATGTATTGATGTGACCCACAGACAGGAAGGATTTGGGCAACATGGTTACAGAGAAAAAAGTTTACCAAAGCAGTGTTCACATGCCAGACTTTTGAAACTGCATACACTAAATCATCTAGGCTGAAGGACCGGTTTTCAAACCTGGCTACCGTCCACACTCACTTTGGAGGCTTTAAAAAAAAAAAACTACGTCTCATCCCTACTTTCACAAATTCTCATTTAATTGCTATGATGGGATCCATGTGCTCTATTTTTTTTTAAAAAAGAAGCTCCCCACCCCCCTACCCTCACCTCCACCCCCACCTCGGACCTCACCTTGGATTTATAGCCGAGATTAGAACCAAATATAATGCAGCACCTCTCAAACTAGAGGAGGCTTTGCTGTTGCTGTTTTTATTGCATCTTAGACCTACAGAATTTGAAAACTAATAGCTGGAGGTAGGGCTCCGAAATTCTCTGCAAATTTGCTCCTACGATTCTGATGTACAGACCACACTCTTTTCTTTTTTAATTTTCAACCCTTAACAACATACCACTGCTTCTAGATCTCTTAGGCCTGATTCTCCTCTTTTTTTTTTTTTTAGCGTTTTTTAAAATTTATTTTATGAGAGAGTGCTCGATCAGGGTAGGGTCAGAGTGAGAAGGAGACACAGAATCCGAAGACAGTCTCCAGGCTCTGAGCTAGCTGTCAGTACAGAGCCCGACTTGGGGCCTGAGCCCACGAACCGAGAGATCGACCTGAGCCAGAGCCGGACACCCAACCGACTGAACCACCCAGGCGCCCCTCAGACCATACTCTTAAAAACATTACTAATGTTTGGACTGAGACACAATGCTTTCACATACTCTTAAAAACATTACTAATGTTTGGACTGAGACACAATGCTTTCATCCTATTTAGTGAGTTCAACATGTGCATACACTTTTTTTTTTTGACCTCAGTATCATTTCATAAAGTGGAGTAACAGGGAAGGGCCAGAAATGGGCTCACGGGGGAGCATGGCGGGGCTGAGAGGAAGACCAAACTGATGCAAGCGAACTTGGGTGAGGACAGCCAAGCGGTAGCAAAATCAAGTACACCAGAGCCCGGCAACTGCCGGTCCTGAGGTCTTTGCCAACACAAGGAACACCAGGAAATACAAACATCACTGGGCCACACTTACCATCAGGAAGGCCACGTCTGTTTCTGAGAAAGCTGCCCAAGCACAATACCCACACCAGTGGCGGGGGGGGGGCGAGCGGCGTGCAGGGACCAGAGAGGGCTGAGAAAGGCAGTGGGAGAAGGCAGGCCGGCGAGGTCCAGGAGCTCCGCCACCCACTGGCATTCACAAGCCAGGCCTGGGTCCGGGCAGGATTCTGAAGCAGAAATCTTAAGTGAAAAAGAGACAGAGCTCAGCAGAGCAACCGTGTGCCTAATGGTTTGCCCTAACTGTAGCATTCTCTGGTTCTTTTTCTCCTTGTTTCCCAGCAATGAAGTGGAAGACAAGGTTTCTGGGTGGCTGGGTAAATCTGACTAAGTAAATAGACTCAGCTTGTTTATAATTCACAGGCATGCCACATTTTCGTTAAGCACCAAATCATTCTTAAAAGCTTTGCTTTCCCTGGGTCTCTCAATCAGCATAATTAGTTGAACACCTGTTATGTATATTGAGCTGTGGCCTAGGTGTTACCACGTGAGACACAGGAAATAAAGATACAAATGTGTCCTGTACCCCACTGAATCCCTCCCTGTCAGCCATAAATACAGCTGAAAATGAGGAGATGATACAGCCAAGAAAATGCAGAAGGAAATGTAAACTCTCCACTATATTGTACTCTTCTTTGTGATGCCGGTGTTCTTGGGCAACTGCCAAGGTCATCCAGCCAGTACCAAAGAGTCGCACGACCACGGGTCTGAGGAGACTAAGCCGGCTCGCATTCTGCGGAGACTCTGTTTTCTGAAGCTGTGTATGCCTTAAAACAAAAGCCACTTTTCTTACCCAAGAACAAGGATAGACTGTCTCCTGACTGAGCTGTGCTTTTCCTCTCTGGCACCAGAGCAGGATTGTTTGCCTTAAAATCTCTGAGTCGTTGACGTGAAGCAACTTTGTACGTTTCCTTACAACCCGCCTTTCTTCCACAGAGCAAGTGGCCAAAGGACAAATCTAAGTAATTTCCAGGGAAAGGTCCAGTGGGGACTCAATATTGGTTACTGGGTCAACTAATTCTCTCTTCCTTTAAAATAAAGACCCTTCCCAGGAGGATTCTATGTCCCCCATGTAATAAGGTCAGGTAGGCATGCTTCCCCAGTTGTGCTCGAATATCTAGACACAATTTATGCACGAGCTGTTCCTACCGTCCCCCACTCACCACAAAAAGCCAGGTTTAAAGAGGTGGCGGCGTCTACCACTTTTGCTGTCAAGCTCACTAACAAGATGTACAAAATTTGCTAGCTGAAAACAATCTAGAGATAGTCGAAGGCAGAGAATATATAAGAATGACTAGATGAATTAATTTCATATTTATACAAGAACCAAGTGTCTATGTGCTTTCTGGTTCTTTAAGATACACAGCTTCCTGGATTCCCTTGAATTTTCTCCTTTCAAATCCACCAGGAGAGTCACTGGTTTTGTCTCTGGTTCTTGAAAGACTTCTTTCTTGCCTTTAACATATTTACTCCAGTTTCCCAACCAGTGTTTGAACTGATTTTCCACATCAGCAGTGAGATGCTGTCCGTGTCCCTTTGAAGAGATACATCCTCTGACTGCTGATGCTAGCACTTCCAGCACTACGTTAAACAACAGTGGTGAGAGTGGACATCCCTGTCGTGTTCCTGATCTCAGGGGGAAAGCTCTCAGTTTTTCCCCATTGAGGATATTAGCTGTGGGCTTTTCATAAATGGCTTTTATGATGTTTAAGTATGCGCCTTCTTTTCAGTCACTCTCCAGGACTTCTCAAACCCTTGCTTGCATCAAAGTAACCTAGTGACTTCAGAAAACAGATTGCTGGGCTCCATTCCCACAGTTTCTGATTAAGTGGGTCTAGAGTGCGGCCTAGAATTTGTGTTTCTAACACACGCCCCAGGGATGCTGAGGCTGCGGGTCCAGACACCACACTCCTGGAGAACCAGGAGTCTAAACCAACACCCCGTTCTTTGGGATTTAGGAGCTGAGTGGAATAGCACAGTGAGCTTGCAAATTGATATCAAAGATCCTCCATAACATCTATGCCATCACTGTTATGTTTACTGTTTACCTGCTCCCCTCACAGACTTTCTCATCTGGAACCTGCTCCTCCTGAGGGACTGTTTGCACTTCTCCTGCTAGAATGTGTATATCCTGGCTTTGGTGACGAGAATCAGAATAGGATGTTTCTGTAGACTTTTCAGGTACTCACCAAGTTAGCGTGCCTCCTCATCTGTTGAACCAGTGACTTGAAAAATCTTTAAAACAAAGCTCTGTTGCTGTTTCCAACTAGCTTTACAAAATATAAAATGGGAGACTGAGGAGCAGCCAGACTAGTAGCCTGGGCTTCCCCGTGTGCCTACGAGGTCAAAATGCCTAATTGCACCACCATAATTACAGTCAGCCTCGAGTTCCCCTCACATATAAGGGCTGCACAAAGAGAGTTATTAAACAATTACTTGTAAAAACACACTACGAATCAAACTTGGCCTCCATCAGCCCATCCTAGCAATTATGACTTTTAAAATAGATATAATAACCCTATTTAGTCTCCGGGCAATTCTAAGTATCCGTTAAAATAAACATTAGGAAAATACTAAAGTGTTTGTTTTCCAAGCAGCAGACATTTATGGTTTGCTCTAGTCCAATTAAAGCAAAGTTTTAATGATGTTAAATGTAATCATTCAGTGGGCTGGGACCAAAACGCAACGGAGGAACACCTGAAGACTGCTCCAGTGTGAAACCCCCACGTTCCAACTCACCTGGAGGACAGACTTAGTGCCTGAGCGATAGGAATCCAGTCCTTCCTCCCTGGGCCATCAGGAGAAGGTCAAAACTCAGAGCTGAGAAATGCTGGCATGATATGAGGTCAAGTATTCGCAAAGCCTCACATATGCTGGGGGAAAAAAACTAGGCAGGAACATGGAAAAACACCCTGCTCGCCCTCAACGTGCAGCAGCGAGCCTCACTGGGACAGATTTTACCAATGTTGCAGACGCTTTTGCACAAGCCAGTGTGAGACTTTCCAAAAGACCCTTTCTGTCAGCATCTTCTCTAAAACTGTAGCTTGTAGCAACGACGAATCATTTGCTCACTATTCAGTAAAAATTCATCCAGCACATACTACGTGCCAGATACTTCATAATACACATATCAACACTTGTTAACACTTAATTCAAACACTTGTTTTAAATTCTTCTGTAAAAAATAATAATAAAACAGAATTTCCTCAGTTCCTTTTACATTTTAGTGCTAGAAGAGGCATTCTGGGAAAATCTAGAACAAGAGCTAGACTCCACACAAGCTGTTGCCTGAGGAAAACCAACCAAGCCCCAGCTCGAGTTTCCTCATCTGAAGAGAGACGGTCGGGTTACCATGTTAGCAGGTCTCAAACTTGAGCATGCAATCCCCCGGAGGACTTGTTAAACCATGATTCCCGCGCTCAGCCTCCACGCTCCTGACTCTGGGATGGGTCTCAGGAATTTGTATTTTTAGCAAGTTCCCAGATGACTCTGATGCTGCTGATCCAGGGGCCACATTTTGACTAGAGTGTAATGGTTTTTGTCTACAAGCTTTCGGTCTTGCCAGGGTGCTTCCTTCCAGATCCAAGAGCAGGCTTTTTGTGGTGCGTGTTTGGTTTTTGTTTTTGTCTGTGGCTGTTGATGTTTCTGAATTGCCAGCATCTGGATGTCCAGGGTGGTGTTGTATTTACTGAGAGAAATGGAGAAAAGTTAATATATATATATACATAAGTGGGATAAGTGTTTCTCCACACTTCTGGAATCAGAAGTCTCTGGACCCTGTTTTGAGAACCTGTCACATCCCTTCCAGCTCAATACTCTATGATTTTGAAAAGTGTCTCCATGAATTCATAAGACACATGGCAGGGCATATGCTGAGCAACATAGAAAAGGAACAGGGCTGGCTCTCTGGGCTTCTCTGTGTCTTTTCTTTTGTTAACTAATTACAAACCAAGTAGCACTACCAGGTGTGAGGTGTGAGGCTCCTCCACCACCTCCCAGCTGCCAAGATTCACCTACACAACCTTTCCTGACCACACATCCAAGGAAGTATTCTGGGTTCTACGGTTGGCTAACCCAGGACCCATTCTCTGGGACCTCCCTCTGTGCTAGACTGTCAAACCTCTCTATGCATGGTACTGGTGACAGTTACATGGCCATCTGCCTTCCAGGTCACATTTTTTACAAGAACTTAAGTTTCCTGAACTCAGGAAAGATTAGTGGTGATTTCAGATGTTTTGAATCATCCTAGTCAAAGCTGGCATCAACCTCTTCCCTAGTTCCCACAGTCAGTTCCCTGCAGCTCTGCTTCTTTTTTTTTCTAATGTTTATTTATTATTTTCAGAGAGAGTGTGTGTGTGTGAGCATGTGCATGAATGGGGAAGGGGCCGAGAAAGAGAGAGAGAGAGAGAGAGAGAGAGGGAATCCCAAGCAGGATCCATACTGTCAGAGCAGAGCCTGACTCAGGACTCAACCCCATGAACCATGAGATCATGACCTGAGCTGAAATCAAGAGTTAGATGCTAACTGAGTGAGCCATTCAGGCACCCCTTCTTCCATTTACTCTTGCCCCCTTCTCACCTACTTTTGATATGAAAGGTTGAGAGATCCTGCCAGAATGAGATTCTCCTGGTTTGCTTAGGTTTTAATCACTTCTTGCAACTCCCAAAACGGAAAGTAAAATACTTATCTATGTCTTATGTGGCTCTGCGTGGCTTGGGACACACCTCTCTCCTCTGCTCCCTGCACTCAGTGACAATGACCTGCCTGGATTTCCTCAACTATCTTCTTTGGTTTCACTTTCCTGCCACAGGGCCTTAGCTCTTGCTTCTCACTCCCCCTGAAATGCTCTCCCTGTTCAGCCAGTTAACTCACATTCCTACAGATACCAACTCAGTGCTTTCCCTGGCCACTTAGACCTTCTCATATCAAGCTGTGACTGATTCACAGCACTGTTTCCTCTCCTTCATAGCATCTATTCTCAAATTATCACAAAATTTCTTTTACTTTTATTTTTCTTGCACCATAATATCACCAGCACCTACCACAATGCCTGTTACATAAGGCATGTTGAATCAATCTCTCTTGAATGATGTTAGTATCTGAAGAGGAAAGACTTACCCTCAAATATTACAAAGTAGTCATATGTGCTGCAAAAAAAAGCCACATTTGTTTCACTATAATCAGTAGTACCTAGAACAGTGACTTTTCAAATATACTAAGATGATTTTTATATTTTATTTCATATGTTAAAGAACTAGCATAGTGCTCAATACCCAACATAATAGATTTTTCCATCCATAAGGATTCTGTCGAGAGACTTTGGCTAATCCCTCAACACAGAAACAACCCCTTAACATATTATTGACTCCACCAAAGTGTGGTTCATCATTGACAGGCAAACCTTTAACTCCTGATGCTTCAATAAGAGGACTGTGCAGTCTCCTGACTTTTAAGTCACATTTACAAAGAGACTAACTTGATGAGCCATTTTAGACCAAAACAAAACATGTCTTGAAGTTTTATAAGTCACTTTTCTTGGTGGAATAAGAGTGCATATGATAAAGTTGCTCTGGTCAGTCAGAGTAATAACTAGAGAGCATTAGGATAAATTAATGTAGAGTGTTGAATTCAACTAAGAAACATCACTTTCTTTGACCTTGTCTAGAGTCACAGATATCCTAAGATGAAGAGGTAGCCACCCAGGACCTCACAGGTGAAGAATCTTAATAAATTGCAAATCTCAGACTAAATTTCCATGCTTATTTATATGTGAATAAGATCCCAGCTCATTTATTTAAGTTTAATTTGAACAAACTACATAATATAACATCAGTTGGCATGCATTACAGCTACTTTTAAAAGGCAACATATTTTGAGGCATTACATTCATAAAAGCAAGCTAAAGATTATCAAATATTCATAGAACAACAAAAATTTTATGTAATACAAAACACTTGAAACATGACTCTGCTGTGAGAGTCGTTATTCAAAGCTACACTTCAGTGAGCAAACCTAGCTTGGACTATAGAAAATTCAACCCAAAATCAGTCTGTAATGCCTAATCACAAGTGGTCACATACACAGAGGAATCTGTATGTGCCCACAATCAGAATTTAATAACTAAGCCATAGTAGTAGTTGTGGTGTTTTATAAACAACAAAAATTAATTAAAAAGTGTGAACTGTCAAAATTTAGGTACCAAAAAGGGAAAGTACATGGTAAGGCCAAAAAATTTGAATTAAGTTACACAAAAAAGGATAAAGCATGTTTAAGAAAAATTACTTTGAATCAAGGTAAAGTTAGAAGGTGAAGAAGGGACAGGGGCACCTGGGTGGCTCAGTTGGTTACGTGTCCAACTTCAGCTCAGGTCATGAACTCACAGTTCGTGAGTTCGAGCCCCACGTTGGACTCTGTGCTGACACCTCAGAGCCTGGAACCTGCTTCAGATTCTGTGTCTCCCTGGGTCTCTGCCCCTCCCTCATTCATACTCAGTCTCTCTCTCAAAAATAAACATAAAAAGAAAAAGAAGAGGGTGGAGAGGGACAATAAAGTACCCTCCCACTGAGAGGGCACTTTGAGACCAAAAAACAAAGCAAACCAATCCGTACCATTTACAGTTCTTTTCAGGGCAATTTCCTGACAAGGGAGAAGTGGGCAGACAACAGTCCAGGCACTAGGCTCTCCCAGGCCTTCATCCACAGCTTTTCAAGGATGAGGGGCATTGTGGTGAAGTCAAAGAGTAGTTCCCCAAAGTGTGCCATCCGTGCACCAGAGGGAAGATCAGAACAAGCCTTCCCTTATTCCAGTCAGGACATACATTAGCCTCCTGGGAATCTGGAACACGGAGCCTGAGAGAGATCATTGCACAAACATGAACAAGATGGAGGGCCAGAGATGGAGTCAGTGTTGTCAGCACTCCTACCACAACCACTGTAAACCCTGAGACACTTGGGTGGCTCAGTCGGTTAAGCGTCTGACTTCAGCTCAGGTCATGATCTCACGGTTCACGGGTTTGAGCCCCGCACCGGGCTCTGTGCTGACAGCTAGCTCAGAGCCTGGAACCTGCTTCAGATTCTGTACCTCCCTCTCTCTCTGACCCTCCTTTGCTCGCGCTCTCTCTCTGTCTCTCAAAAATAAGTTAAAGAAACATTAAAAAAAAAAAAGAAATGTGAGGCAGGGGCTACACTTAGCAGAAAAGAGTAAGTGATTAACTTGCAACATCTCCCATGGGCTTGAGAGCAAAGGACTAATGTAAAGTCTCTAGTTTTAGAGCTACTTCTAACCTCTCCTTGTCTCCACTAGTACAACCAGTTGGCTTTATTGGGGATATTTTTCACAAAGAACTCAAGTGTTCATTTGTTTGTGTGTGTGTTTCCCTTTAGCAGAATTTCTACCTAAGGGTAGGATGGCCAAATCCCCTGGGATGCAGTGAGGTTTACCAGCTGGCTAAGGAGTTTGCTGCTCCCCAGTAGCCTCACAGCACGGTCAGTTCAGTTCTTGCCTCAGCATTTTCCAAATTACTACATGGCACTTAAGAGTCACTCACTGTTAATTAAAAGCGTGGTAGTTAAATGTGTAAATGAGGTTCGGTGCTTGATTTGTGCATGTGATTAATTGCTAGCTTTAAACATAGTCCTTGATACAAGTTGCCAATTTTAGCTGGAAAAGTAGATACAGTTGATGAGTATATATGCAAGTAATGCTAACTTTGCAAATGTGAAGAAAGGACCCCTTTAGAACTGAGCTTGAAGGATTAACAGAATTTTGAAAGCAGTTTCTAAGTAAGAAAGAAAGCATTTCAGGCTGATCTGCCCTGGAGAAAGTGTCTTTCACTCTAGTTCCTGCTGCTTCCTCCAAAGATCCCATGGTTACTTTAGAAATACTATGAAAATCTTGGTTTATATTAACTCCCTGTTCTTCTGCCTCTTGGCTGTGTGTACTAGTGGGTGTTATCCACAGGACCTACCTATAAAAAGAAATTCCACAGAGCTGGAAAAGCACTGCTGTGGTCTTCAAGTCTCTTTCTAATTTTTCTGGATTGCCACAAGCAGAAGCCACGAACAGGATGTGTCATACATTTTATCTCCCAATGTTCTCAGGATGATGAAAAGGAATAGCAAAAATTCAACAGTTTGATGACACGACAGACACCCCTTGGCTGCTTCAGAACCCAAGGCATTTTTTTTTGGTTGGGTCAGAACATAAATGGTTTCCTGGGTTCTGTGCCACAGAGAAAGTTTTGAATGATCTGAACTCAACAGCTAGTTAGAAGGGCTCCCTGCCTGCTCAGAGACACCTGCCCAGAGCGGCTCCTCCATGGACAGAAAAAGCCTCAAACCCACATGCGTGCATCAACTGTATGCTTAAGCAAACCCCATGCTTGTGACCAAGAATGTAATGTGGCAAATCACTTTACTATGCTCCTCTGACCATAATCTGTAATTTAATTTCATAATTGAAAACTACTTCTATAAAACATTTTCTATAGAGGATATAATATTCAGTGCAGCTTTTTGTGTTTTGCATTTATTTCTATTAAAAACTTGGCTAAGTGTACACTTCGGCACTAAATATTACTGTCCGAGTCAGATCCTGGAGAAGCAGGGTCTGAGGGAGGGATTCTTGTTCAAATGATTTGTGGGAGGAGTTCTCCCAGGGAATACAGGCTTGACGGAAGCAGGATAGGGCAGGGCACCAAAGGGAAGCAAGACGGTGCCCTCAGCTGGAGACCAGCCTCCGGTTCATCCCTGGGGAAGCTCTGGGGTGCGAACTGTACCGCAGAATTAGTCACACCTTGAGGGAAGAGGGCCAACCTTTGTCCACACTCGCTGCAGTCATTAGCAAAGTCACTTCTTGGAAGGGAACATCTGTGATGGTTAGCCACCCTCACGGTTAACTGGGAGATCTGGGCGGGGTCCGACCAACACTCGCTAAAGCCATTATTATGGGCAACTGGTCATCTGTGATGTTTCATCAACCTAATGACTTTTCCTACTTCACCTCCCTTTCCTCTAGTGCAGGAGGTCAGCAATCTTATGTGTAAAACTAAATATTTTAGGCTTTGCAGGCTACATATCATCTCCATCACAGCTACTCAACTTTACCGGTTTAGCACAATGGCATCCATAGAAACATGCAAATGAAAGAGCTTGTGCTCCAATAAAGTTTATTTACAGAAACAGAAGCAGGTCAGAGGTGACACACAGGCCACCCTCTGCTGCTCTAGTCCTCTCTCTCTCTCTCACACACCCACTCTCTCCCTCTCTCCCTTCCTGACTTATTTTCTTTACTACTCATCTTTGATCTCCCCCACATGTAATCACATGTCATTGCACCTGTTAATTCCCTGTTGCTCTGATTCCTACTCTCCTTCTCTTCCAACATGCCTCCCAGTCGCCTTCATCTCTCTTCTATTCCTCTACTTATCTTCTTAGTTGACCTTTGAAATACAGCATCCTTTGAAGTAGCTCACATAGTTGTGTGATAAAATTCCCATTGTTCCTTGTCTCACTGATCTTTTTACTATTGCATTTCTCTTCTAGTTCTTCACTTATTTCTGATGCATCAGTATATCCATTTATCCTAAAATTCAGTTCTCTCAGGCTGGTCTTCTAGAACATAGCACTAACACTGCATGCATGACCAGGAACAAATGCTGTATTAATTCCAGATGCATACAAGAGTCCAGGCGTTCTGTTTGTCTTTCTTCCTTTTAGGGATTTCTTTGATACTATAAACACTGCTTCAACTTTTACATGCTGTATTTGGAACAAGAAAAAATATTGATTTTCAACCTGTCTGGTAGCCCAATCTAACCTCACAGCCTTTTCAAGGAGCATCTAAGGACATCATGTAATCAATACTCAGAGAAGCAATCAGAATCAGGAGGTGAGATTTCTGTAGAGCAGAGATAGACTTGTTTTCCATGAAGAGAGCTCCTTCATCCTCCCTTTTTAAGATTGTCTCATTCTCTTAGAAGCCACTTCTTCATATGGTGTTTCTGAAAATAATGGCCTAAAATCTCTTTCCGCTTGACAGGAAGGCTTCTTCCAGGGTGGGGATCTCAGAGGCAAGAAGGTATGGAGATGCAGCAGCACCCTCTACCTCAGCAGCCTTCATAGTTCACTCCGAGTTATGACAAACTCACCAAAGTAGGATACTGCTAAAGAGTGTGAGCCAAAGCTCTCGCTACAAATAAGGTAGTCGTTTTCACAGGAAAGAACCCAAGTTCACGTACCCCTGGTGACTAATTGGAGTGGCAGCACTCATATTAGGCAGCTGAGCAAAGATCTGAGGCTTCAGGATCCTAGATAAATCGTTTCTCAGAATCACACCTGTGAGTGTATGCAGACCAGTACAGGATATGGGAGATAGGCTTACTCAGAAACATCAAACTGCAAAAGAGACTTAACTTCTCATGGGAAAAGTCCCAGGTGGAGAGAGAAGAGGGAAAAAAGAAAAAAACCTCTCTGCTATTCAGTGATGTTCTCCATCTCTGGGTCTAAAAGTCATCTCAGTGAGCTAAAGGAGGTTTACTCCTAAAGCACAAATTATAACACCAATTATGTGTCTGAGCCCACTTAAAGCAAAAGGATCTAGTTTTATATAGTGATAGGAATTCATTTCTAGACTGGGGCAGGCCCAGGTCAGTCAGGAAAGCGCACCTGGGGCCTGACAGTATGAAAAATAATTAGAAGGCATGGCACTTATTATTCTATTTTGTTTTCCTTTTTTCTCCCATATTCAGTGAGGACTGGAGACTAGCATTGCTGGGAATGCAAAGCTGTGAGGTTTACTTCTACAGTCTCTTATCACCTGTGAAAAGCTACTTGATTGTCAGAAAGTAGGATTATCTTAATTTGGATTCTCCCAGAAACAGAGTCTAAGACAAGGAACTGAGTACAACTTGTTTATTTTGGAGGTGATCCAAGAACAGTTGTAGGGAAGTGGGAAGTAAGACTGGAAAGGGAGGGTATCAAGGCCGTTACCACTGTGGGTAACTGGGGCCTCATCCTGCTGGGAAACTCCAGAACTTATGTAGAACAGGCAATTCAGAGATATCCTAGTCAAGTCATTGATTAAAGGCTGATCATGAAGCATTAACTCTGTGGTATGTCTAGCCGACCTTAGGCACAAGCAGTAGGTTCCAGTTACCTTAGCAGCTCCAGCAAACAGGTGCATATCCTTGCACTTGGACATAAGATGGGGAATATGCCACAAACATAAGGCCAAAGGGATATGCTGGGGCACCAGTAGCATCTTTTACAACATATAATCCTGAACTCATTTGACTGTGGCTCTGGAAAAAAGTAACAAGATTCCAAAAGGATAGAAGACCTCTTGGTCCCTCCCTCCCTCTCTCTCTCTCTCTCTCTCTCTCTCTCTCTCTCTCTCTCTTTCTCTCTCTCTCTCTTAATTCAAAGTATATGATTTGAATAGTACATGGAAGAAAATAGTCTTACAAATTACCTGGAGAAAAAGATTTTACCATCTCAAACAGAGATTTTATTAAATAGAAAAAGAATGTTTCAGAGTTATGCATATTTTTCTCTCCCCTTTCTTCACCCCAATAAACATGACAATTACAGTGTAAGAGTCCTTTGTCAGACAAACAATTACATTTGAGTTTTAAATGCAAATTTTAAGGTCAGGAACAAGACCAGAATATTCACTCTCACCATTGTTATTTAACATACTACTCAAAGTCTTAACCTTAGAAATCAGACAACACAAAGAAATAAAACTCATCAAAATCAACAAGGGAGAAGTCAAATGTTCACTATTCACAGAGGATATGATACTCTATGTAGAAAACCCAAAAGATTCCACCAAAAAATTGCTAGATCTGATACACAAATTCAGCAAAGTCACAGGATGCAAAGTCAATGTACAGAAATCTGTTGCCTTTCCATACACCAAAACTGAATCAGCAGAAAAAAATAAACAATCCCATTTACAACTGCACCAAAAACCATAAGACACCTAGGAAAAAAACTAAGCAAAGAGATAAAAGATTTATACTCTGAAAACTGTAAAACACTGATGAAAGGAACTGAAGATGACACAAACAGATGGGAAAACATTCCCATGCTCATAGATTTATTGTTAAAATGTCTATATTACACTCAGCAATCTATACATTTAATGCAATCCCTAGCAAAATATCACCAGTACTTCTCACAGAGCTAGAACAAACAATCCTAAAATTTGTATGGAAATGCAAAAGGACCCAAGTACCAAAGCAACTTTGAAAAAGAAAAGCAAAGCTCAAGGCATCACAATTCCAGACTTCAATCTATATTACAAAGCTGTAATCATCAAGACAATATGGTACCAGCACAAAAACACATAGGTCAATGCAACAGAATTGAAAACCCAGAAATAAACCTACAACTCTGTGGTCAACTAATCTTTGACAAAGCAGGAAAGAATATCCAATGGAAAAAAAAGTATTCAACAAATGGTGTTTGGAAAACTTGACAGCAACATGCAAAGAATGAAACTGAACACTTTCTTACACCATACACAAAAATAAACTCAAAATGGATGAAAGACAGGAAACCATCAAAATCCTAGAAGGGAACACAGGCTGTTTGACTTTAGCCATAACAACTTACTAGACACACTGCAGGAGATAAGGGAAACAAAAACAAACATGAACTCCTGGGATCTCATCAAGATAAAAGCTTCTGCACAGCAAAGGAAACAATCAATGAAGTTAAAAGGCAGCCTACAGAATGGGAGAAGATATTTGCAAATGACACATGAGATAAAGAGTTAGTTCTGAAATCTATAAAGAACTTACCAAACTCAATACCCAAAAACCAAATAATCCAATTAAGAAATGGGCAGGAGACATGAATAGACAATTTTCCAAGAAAGACATCCAGATGGCTAACAGACACATGAAAAGATGATGATCACTCATCATCAGGGAAATACAAATCAAAGCTACACTGAGATACCATCTCACACAGTCAGAATAGCATGGCTAAAATTAACAACACAGGAAAACAATAGATTTGGAGAAAGGGGAACCCTGTCAAACTGCTGGGAGGAATGCAAATTGGTGCAGCCATTCTGGAAACATGGAAGTTCCTCAGAAAGTTAAAAATAGAACCACCCTATGATCTAGCAATTGTACTACTAGGTATTTATCCAAAGGATATAAAAATATTGATTCAAAGGGACATATGCACCTCAATGTTTAGAGCAGCATTATCAACAATAGCCAAATTATGGAAAGAGCCCAAATGTCCATTGACTGATAAATGGATAAAGAAGTTGTGGCATATATATATATATATACACACACACATATATATACACACACACACACATATATATGGTGTGTGTGTGTATGTGTGTATATATATATATATATACATATATATATGTATATATATATATATATATATATATATATATATATATATGGCAAAGCATGTGCTATGACCAAAAAAAGGATTAAACTAGAAATAATAGCAGAAAGATATATTTAAAAATCTCTAATATTTTCAAATTAACTGACACATTTAATATCATTTTCAATTTTTACCACATGTGTACTTTCTTCTGTTGCTATTGTTATTTTTATTTTTTATTTCTCTAAGGTTATTTATTTATTTTGAGAGAAGGAGGGGCAGGGAGAGGGAGAGAGAATCCCAAGCAGACTCAGTGCTGTCAGTGCACAATAACTGACACATTTTAAATAACTTCATGAGTTGAAAAGAAATCACAAGGGACAGTTAAAAGTATTTTGAACTGAATGAAAATGAAAACAGAGCATCTCAAAATTTGTGAGATGGAGCTTGGAAGAAACTTTATAGCAATAAATGTGTACATTAGAAAAGAAATTAAGTCCCAAAATTACTTATAAATATCTCCACCTGAATGAACTAGAAAAAGAAGAGTAAATTTAACCCAAATAAAAAGAAGAAAGTAAATAATAAGGATAAAAGCAGAAATCAATAGAACAAAACAATGGGGATATTCAATGAATTTTAGAAATTGTTTAAATTGATGAACTCCTTACTAATTAAGAAAACAGGAGAGATGACATAAATTATCAATATCAGCAATTAAAGAGGGGTCCTCATTAGAGATTTAATAGGTATTTAAAAGATCATAAGGGATTATTATAAACATTTATGCCAATATATTTACAACTACAATGGACATTAGTGACCTAAGAGTCAGAAAATATCAACCAAGTCTCACACAAGAAAGAAATAACCCGAGTAGTCCTATATCTGTTAAAGAAATTGAATTCTTAAATAAAACTCAACATCCAAAGAATGAATAATCCAACTTAAAAATGGGCAAAAGACATGAACAGACATTTCTGCAAAGAAGACATCCAGATGGCCAACTGACACATGAAAAGATGTTCACTGATACTTGCCATCAGGGAAATGCAAATCAAAACTACCATGAGATATCACATCACACATATAAGAATGGCTAAAATCAACAGCACAAGAAACAACAGATGTCAGCAATGATGGGGAGAAAAAGGATCAGTCCTGTACCGTTGTTCGGAATGCAAACTGGTGCAGCCACTATGGGTTTTGGGATTTCCCCAAAAAGTTAAAAATAGATCTACCCTACAATCCAGCAATCACACTACTACATACTTATCTAAAGAACATGAAAAAAACACTAATTCAAAGGGATACATGCACCTCTATGTTTATTTCCAATAGCCATTATTTCCAATCGCCAAGATACGGAGGCAGCCCAAGTGTCCATCAACTAATAAATGAATAAAGATGCAGTACACACACACACACACACACACACACACACACACGCACACACACAGAGGAATATAGGTTAGTCATGAAAAAGAGTGAAATCTTACCATTTGCAGTGACATGGATAGAGCTAGAGAGTATAATGCTAACCAAAACAAATCAGATAACAAACTACATGTTTTCACTCATATGTGGTATTTAAGAAAAAACAGAATCAAAGGGAAAAATGAGAGTAAAGACAAATTAAGAAACAGACTCTTAACTATTAGGAACAAACTAATCGTTGCTAGAGGAAGAGGGTTGGGGGTATGGGTGAACTAGGTGAAGGGGATGAGGAACGCACTTGTGATGAGCACTGGGTGTTATATGGAATTGTTGAATAACTATATTGTACACCTGAAACTAATATAATGTGGTATGTTGACTAACTATAACTAAAATAAAACTCTGAAGAAATATACCCATGCATTTTTTGCCAATTGATTCTTAACAAACTTGCCAAACCAATTTGATGTGGGAAGGATAGTATTTTTAATAAATAGTATTGAAAAAATTGGATATTCCTATGCAAAAAAGAAAACCTTGACTGTTGCCTTATATACAAAAATTAATAGTCTTAAAATAATATCACCTTATAATAATATTATCTTACAATATACACAAAACTATCAACAACTTAATATGAACAAATGGATCATAGATCTAAATGTAAAATCTAAAACTATAAAACTTCTAGAAAAAATAGGAAAATACAAAATTAAGACTCTTTTAGATAAGACACAAGAAGCACAATCTATATAAAAGGAAACATTGATAAATTTAACTTCATACAAGTTAAAAATTTTACTCTGAAAAGATACTATTATCAAAATGAAAAGGAAGGCTATAGATGGAGAAAATATTTACCAAACATGTATCTAATAAAAGACTTGTATCTAGAACAGAGGTGGGCAAATTACAGTCACCTGTTCTTAAAGTCAAGTTTTATTACCTGTTTGTCTTCTTCCAAGCTCAATGTCAGAAATGGGTAATTGAATCCAGACCTTATAGCCCACAAGCATAAAATATTTTCTAGCTGGCCCTTTAAGAAAAAGTCTGCCAACACCTGATGGAGAATATTTAAAGAATTCTTAGAACAAAATAGTAAAGAGACAATTTTTATTTTTTAATGTTTGCTTATTTATTTTTGAGAGAGAGAGGGAGAGGGAGGGAGAAAAGGAGAGAGGGAGAGAGAGAGACAGAGAGAGAGAGAGAGAGAGAGAGAGAGAGAGAGAGAGAGAGAGAGAATGAATGAATGAATGAAGGAGCTGCAGAGTAAGGAGGACAGAATCCTGAGCAAGCTCCTCACTGTAAGCACAGATCCCAATGCGGGAATGACAATCCAATTTTTAAATGGGCAAAAGATTTGAATAGACACTCCACCAAAGAATATATATAAATAGAAAACTGAATTTCAGTTACTCTCGGTGAATAAATTCCAGAGATCTGCAATACAACATAGTGCCTATAGTTAACAAAACAGTATTGTGTACTTGAAAGGTTTTTTTTAAATATTTTACTTATTTTTGAGAGAGACAGAGACAACGAGAGTGAGAACGGGCAGGGGCAAAGAGAGGGAGACACAGAATCCAAAACAGGCTCCAGGCTCTTAGCTGTCAGCACAAAGCCCGATGGGGGGCTCAAACCCACAAACCATGAGATCATGACCCCAGCCGAAGTGGGACACTTAGCTGACTGAGCCGCCCCGGCGCCCCCATTTCAAAGTTTTATGAGGGTGGATTTCATGTTAGGTATTCTTACCACACAAAACAAAAAAAAAGCACAAAAGAGACCCAAGGAAATTCTGGGAGATGTTGGATGTTGTTACCTTCATTGTGGTAATGGTATCACAGGTGTTGCATAGTTCCAAACTCATCAAAGCATACACATAAATATGTGCAGTTTTTCATGTATCAATTATACCACAATAAAGCTGTTAAGAATGTCAAATAAAAGTATGCCAAATTTCATTAGTCATTAGGAAAACGCAAATTAAAATCATAATGAAACACCCCTACACAGAACCAGAATGGCTACAATGAAGAGGACTGACAAAACCAAGTGTCAGGATAGGGCACAAGTGGAACTCTCATTCGATGCTAGGTGGAGCACAAAATATTATAGCCACTTTGGGAAAGTGTTTGGCAGTTTCTTAGGAAGTGGAAGACATCATTTCACCCAACAATCCCACTCCTAGACATTTATTTGAGAGAAATAAAAAAATATGTTCACACAAACATGTTCATAATAGCAGACTGGAAACAACTCAATGTCTATTGACAGGTGAACAGATAACTGAATTGTGGTCTATCGTATGGAATAAAGCAATAAAGAGGGAAGAATTGCTGATACAGAGAACAACCTGGATGAATCTCAAAAGCACTATGCTAAACAATAGAAGCCAGAGTTTATTGTGAATTGGTTTTCACTTTCTGTAGTTTAGGTCTAAATTTTACTATGTTTTGACAACATCCTTCACTTCCCATGACTGGGGATTGTTTCTACTTCCTATTTTCATTTCAGATGGAGTTTTCTTCTTTAGTTTTCATTCTATGTTTTAAATTTTATTATTGAAGTATAGTTGACATACAGTGTTATATTAGTTTCAGGTGCACAACATTTCAGGTGATTCGACAATTTTATACTTTACACAATGCTCACCATGATAAGTGTAGTTATCCTCTGTCAGCATACATTATTAAAATATTATATTTTAAATATTTATTTACTTATTTATTTAAATACAAGTTAGTTAACATGTATGTAGTATTTGTTTCAGGAGCAGAATTTAGTGATCTATCACATATATAACACCCAGTGCTCATCCCAACAAGTGCCCTCCTATGCTCATCACCCAGTTAGCCCATCCCCCCCCCCCCAGCTCCCCTCCAGCAATCCTGTATTGTCTCTGTATTTAAGAGTCTCTTGTGGTCGGCCTCCCTCTCTATTTCTGATTTTTTCTTCCTTTCCCCTATGTTCCTCTGTGTGTTTCATATGTTTCCACATATGAGTGAAATCATATAATATTTGTCTTTCTCTGATTGACTTATTTCACTTAGCATAATACACTCCAGTTCCATCCACATTGTTGCAAATGGCAAGATTCCATTCTTCTTAATCACTGAGTAATATTCCATTGTATTTATATATCACATCTTCTTTATCCATCTGTCAGTTGATGAATATTTGGGCTCTTTCCATAATTTGGGTATTGTCCATAGTGTTGCTATAAACACTGGGGTGCATGTGCCTCTTTGAATCAGCATTTTTGTATCCTTTGCATAAACACCTAGTAGTTCAATTGCTGGGTTATAGGATATTCTATTTTTAACTTTTTGAAGAAACTCTATACTGTTATCTGCAGTTTGCATTAAATATATACCCTATGCTCTACTTTTCATCTCTGTGACTTATTTATTTTATAACTAGAAGTTTGTACCTCTTACTCTCCTTCACCTATTTTGCCCATCTCCCCATTTCTCTCCCCTCTGGCAACCACCAGTTTGTTTTCTGTATTTATGAGTCTGTTCTGTTTCTTCTTGTTGTTTTTGTTTGTTCATTTGTTTTGTTTTTTAGATTCCACATATAAGTGAAATCATGTAGCATTTTTCTTTTTTAAATTTTTTCTTTTTTCTTACGTTTCCTTTTCTTTTTTCAAGTATGCTTCAAACCCAGTGAACAGTCAAACACAAAGCTTGACCTCATGACCCTGAGATCAAGACTTGAGCTGAGGTCAAGTGTCAGACGCTTAACCAACGGACCCACCCAGGTGCCCCTGTATTTGTCTTGCCCTGTCTCACCTAGTTTACTTCCCATAATACACTCTAGGTCCATCCATGTTGTTGCAAATGCAATATCTCATTCTATTTTATGGTGGTATAAGTATTCCATTGTGTATTAGGTATGTGTATGTATATATGTGTGTGTGTATATACATATATATATATACATATATACATACCATATCTTATTTATCAATCTGCTGATGAATACTTAGGCTGCTTCCACATCCTGGCTATTGTAAATAATGTTGCAATAAACATAGGAGTACATGTATCTTTTCAAATTAGCGTTTTCTTTTCTTTGGGTAAATACTCAGTAGTGGAATTACTGGAAATGGTATATATTTTACATTTGTTGAGCAACCTCCAAACCTATTTCCAAAGTGCTTGCACTAATTTACAATCCCATCAACAGTGCACAATGGCTCCCCTTTTCCACATTCTTGCCAACACTTGTCCAAGAGAGTACTGCCTATGTTTTCTTTTAGGAGTTTTATGGTTTCAAGCCTCACATTTAGGTCTTTAATCTGTTTTTACTTTATTTTTGTGTACGGTGTAAGAAAGGGGTCCTGCTTCACGCTTTTTCATGTAGCTGTTCATTTATCCCAACACCATTTATTGAAGAGAGTGTGTTTACCCCATTTTACATTCTTGCCTCCTTTATTGTAGATTAATTGACCATATAAATTTGGGTATAGTTCTGGGCTCTCTATCCTGTTCAGTTGATCCACGTGTCTATTTTTGTGCTTGTACCGTATTGTTTGGGTTACAATCACTTTGTAGTGTATCTTGAGATCTTGAATTATGATACCTCCACATTTCTTCTTCTTTTTCAAGATAGCTTTAACTATTCAGGTGTGTGTGTGTGTGTGTGTGTGTGTGTGTGTGTGTGTGTGGTTACATATACATTTTAGGATTATTTCTTCTAGTTCTGTGCAAAATGCTATTGATGATTGATAGATATTGCATTGAATCCATCATTTAAAAAATATTAATTCTTCCAATCCACAAGCATAGTGTTTCTTTCCATTTGTTTGATTGTCTTCAATTTCTTTAATCAATACCTTCCTAGTTTTCAGAGAATAGGTCTTTCATGTCCTTGGTCAGGTTTATTCCTGGTATTTTATTATTTTTGCTGCAATTATAAATTGGACTGTTTTTTAAATTTCTCTTTTTGCTACTTTGTTATTAGTATATAGCAGTGCAATGGATTTCTGTCTATTGATTTTGTATTTTGCAACTTTTATGACCTCATTGATTAGTTCAAATAGAATTTTGGTAGAGTCTCAGGGTTTTCTATAGATAGATAGTATCATGCCATCTGCAAATAGTGCAAGTTTTACTTCTTTACCAATTTGGATGCCTTTTCTTTCTTTTTCTTGTCTCATTGCTGTGGCTAGGACTTCCTTTATTATGCTGAATAAAAATGGTGAGAGTAGACAACAACCTAATCTTGTTCCTGATCTTAGAAAAAAAGCTCTTAGTTTTTCACCATTGACTATAACATTAGCTGTGGGTTTTCTTATGTGCCCTTATAATGTTGAAATATATTCCCTCTATATATGATTTTTTGAGAAAAGGATGTTGAATTTTGTCAAATGCTTTTTCTGCCTCTATTGAGATAATCATATGGGTTTAATCCATCATTTTGATAATGTGCTGTACCATGTTACTTATTTTTAGATATTGAACCAAGCAGAATACATGTCTGCTTGATTGTGGTGGATGACCCTTTTAATGCATTATTTAATGTGATTTGCTTATATTTGCTGATGATTCTTGCATCTATGTTCATCAGGGATATTGGCTTCTAAATTTTTTATAGTGTCTGGTTTTTGTATCAGGATAATGCTGGCCTGATATATTGAACTTGGAAGCTTTCTTTCCTCTTTTATTTTTTGGAATAGTTTGAGAAGAATATGCATTAATTATTTAAATACTTGGTAGAATTCACCTGTGAAGTCCTCTGGCCCTGGACTTTTGTTTACTAGAAGTTTTTAAATTACTAATTCAGTTTCGTTACTATTAACTGGTCTATTTATATTTTCCATTTCTTCCTGATTCAATTTTGGAAGACTGTATATTTCTAGGAATTTGTCTATTTCTTCTACATTATCCAGTTTGTTGCCATATAATTTTTATAGTAGTCTATAATTCTTTGTATTTCTGTGATGTTGATTCTTACTTCACCTCTCTCTTTCTAAATGTATTTATTTGAAACCTTTCTCTTCTTGATGAGTCTGGGTAAAAGCTTTTCAGTTTTGTTTTTCTTTTCAAAGAACCAGCTGTTTCATTTATCTTCTCTTTTTCGCATTTTTTTACTGATTAAATCTCCTTTATTATTGATCTCTTTTTTTATTTTTTTATTTTTTAATAGTTTATTGTCAAATTGGTTTCCATATAACACCCAGTGCTTCTCCCCACAAGTGCCCCCCACCATGACCATCCCCCCTCCCCCCTCCCCCTTCAGTCTATGGTTCGTTTTCAGTATTTAGTAGTCTCCCTTGATCTGTGTCCCTTACTCTCCCCCGCTCTCTTTCCCCCTTCTTCTCCCCATGATCCCCTGCCAGGTCTCTCCTGTTAGACCTATGAATGCAAACATATGGTATCTATCCTTCTCTGCCTAACTTATTTCGCTTAGCATGATACCCTCAAGGTCCATTCACTTTGCTACAAATGGCCATATTTCATTCTTCCTCATTGCTATGTAGTACTCCATTGTGTATATATACCACATCTTCTTGATCCATTCATCAGTTGATATAGAAGAAACTTACTTAAACATCATAAAAGCCATTTATGAAAAGCCCACAGCCAATGCTATCCTCAATGGGGAAAAACTGAGAGCTTCCCCCCTGAGATCAGGGACACGACAGTGATGTCCACTCTCACCACTGTTGTTTAACATAGTGCTGGAAGTCCTAGCATCAGCAATCAGACAACAAAAGGAAATAGAAGGCATCAGAATCGGCAAAGAAGAAGTCAAACTTTCCCTTTTTGCAGACGACATGATGCTCTACATGGAAAACCCCTTCGACTCTACCAGAAGCCTTCTAGAACTGATCAATGAATTCAGTAATGTTGCAGGGTACAAAATCAATGTACAGAAATCAGTTGCATTTTATACACCAAAAATGAAGCAACAGAAAGAGAAAGCAAGAAACAGGTCCTATTCACAATTGCACAAAAAACCCCGTAAAATACTTAGGAGTAAACCTAACCAAGGATGTAAAAGACCTACATGATGAAAACTGTAGAAAACTTATGAAAGAGATTGAAGAAGACACCAAAAAATGGAAAAACATTCCCTGTTCATGGATCAGAAGAATAAGCATTGTGAAAATGTCATTACTATGCAAAGCAATCTACACATTCAATGCAATCCCCATCAAAAAATTGCACCAACATTCTTCTCAAAGCTAGAACAAACTATTCTCAAATTCGTATGGAACCACAAACAACCCCGAATAGCCAAAGTCATATTGAAGAAGAAAACCAAAACGGGAGGCATCACAACCCCAGACTTTAGCCTCTACTACAAAGCTGTCATCATCAAGACAATATGGTATTGGCACAAAAACAGACACATGGACCAATGGAATAGAATAGAGAACCCAGAACTGGACCCACAAGTATATGGCCAATTAATCTTTGACAAAGCAGGAAAGAGTATCCAATGGAAAAAAGACAGCCTCTTCAACAGGTAGTGTTGGGAGAGCTGGAC
>NC_043708.1:85299060-85348042 GCF_006229205.1 Suricata suricatta | reverse complement strand
AATCAAGAATAAAAATGAACTACTGGGACCTCATCAAGATAAAAAGCTTCTGCAAGGCAAAGGAAACAATCAAAAAAACTAACAGGCAACTGACAGAATGGGAAAGGATAGTGGCAAATGGCATATCAGATAAAGGGCTAGTATCCAAAATATACAAGGAGCTCACTAACCTCCATACACGAAAAATGAATGATCCAGTGAAGAAATGGGCAGAAGACCTGAATAGACACTTCTCCAAAGAGGACATCCAGATGGCCAACAGGCACATGAAACGATGCTGTGTTGCTCATCATCAGGGAAATTCAAAACAAAACCACACTGAGATACCACCTCACACCAGTCAGAGTAGCTAAAATGAACAAATCAAGAGACTATAGATGCTGGCGAGGTTGTGGAGAAATGGACATCCTCCTACACTGTTGGTGGGAATGTAAACTGGTTCAGCCACTCTGGAAAACAGTGTGAAGGTTCCTCAAAAAAACTATAGATAGAACTCCCCTATGACCCAGCAATAGCACTGCTAGGGATTTACCCAGGGGATACAGAAGTGCTGATGTATAAGAACACATGTACCCCAATGTTCATAGTGGCACTTTCTACAATAGCCAAATCATGGAAAGAGCCTAAATGTCCATCATTTATCTTCTCTATCATTTTATTTTAGTCTTTATTTAACTTATTTCCACTCTGATATTTATTACTTCCTTACTTCTACTAACTTTGGGCTTTGATTGTTCTTTTTCTGGGTCCTTTAGATATTTTTCAGTCCTTTCCATCTTTTTCCTGGTCATTTCCAGTTCCTTCTTGTAATCCATTTCTAGCTTCATTCCTAGTTTTTATTATTTTTATATCTATGGCTTTTTGGGAAGGGAGAAGAGTAAATGTACCTTTATCTTGCATCTTTGGATATTATAAGCTCATGGTTAGGGGCACCTGGAGGGCTCAGTCAGTTGAGCATCTGACTCTTGATTTTGGCTTAGGTCATGATCTCAGGGTCATGCAATCAATCCCTAAGTTGGGATCCATGCTGAATGTAGAGCCTGCTTAAATTCTCTTTCTCTCCCCCCACCACTTGTGCTCTCACTATCTCTCTTTAAAAAAAAAAAAAAAGCTCATGCTTATGCACCTCCCCAAATTAGTACAGTTTATATTCCATACCCAGCATTGTGACTAGGATCAAGGAAGAGGCTACTAGTAATTAAATATGTCAAGCTTACTCACTAATGGATTTTAGATAGTTAAAATTTAAAAAGTTAATCTAAAAATAAAAAATAGTTTAAAGTAGAAGTTTAAAACAGAAATAAGGGTAAAAGAGAGAAAAGAGAGAAGGAAAAATCTGCCAGGTTTCTGTGACAACACTGAAGTGAACTCTAAGCTTCTTGGAACCCAAGATTGGGGAGGGAAATTACAATGGTTGATTCAGTTCCAATAGCTTCATAAAGGAAAACATATTATCCAGTGGTAAGCAACTATTTTTTCTGGCTCTAAAAGAATTCATAAGAAAAATATGTTCAATAGATATCTATCGTTCATTACATCACTACATGTCCCTTATATGTTTTCAACAATATAAGGTCAGATTATACTCCTCTTTGGAAGAGAGAAGCTGGGGGTACCTAACATTCAGATATTTGCTAACAGTGAGAGCAGAAATTGCCTCCACCCTATTCGTGAACTTACTAGTGCTGGCTCTGGGTCTTCCTACAGTGCTTATACCTAGACCTGCTTTCTTGCTGATCTTGATTTCTAAGGCCTACTTAGTCCTCCTGACTTAGTTTTCTCCTGGTTCCCAAAGTTTCTACGTGCTCCAGAAAACCTCCTAGACTTACTTATGCCTTATTGTTTCTTGGGCCCTTAGCTTGAGCTTCTTGCTTCAAATTCTGAATCAGATGCCACAGTACGGTAATGAGTTTCCTTACACAGAAGCACAAAGGGTCAATCAGCCCCCTCAGTAACTGATGGCTAACATGGTAGCTTAATGGTCTCTGAAAAAGAGTGCTGAGATGTGTCACTCAGATCCCCTTTCAGAAATAAAGGATTTAGGGGCACCTGGTTGGCTCAGTCAGTTGAGCATCAGACTCTTGACTTCAGCTCAGGTCACTATCCCATGGTCATAGCATTGAGCCCCATGTTGGGCTTCATGCAAGGCATGGAGCCTACTTAGGATTCTCTCTCTCCTTCTGTCCTTTTCCCCTACTCATCCCCTCTCTCTCTTAAAAAAGAAAAGAAAGAAAAGACTTATCCCCCCAGTTAAAAAGACTGCTAACAAGAGAGATCTCAGCTGTCAGCTTCCTATTGCCTTGGCTGAAGGTGATGATCCTTTCCAAGGCTGCCTGAATTCAATGAGTAATCTTCACAGGGATATGAAAGCTCCCTGGATTTTTTTGTCCTTACAGGGTTCAGAACTCCCTATAAGGTTGTCAGAGGCCTTTATGGAAAGTATATTAGAGCTAAACTTCTCCTCCACCAAATCAGGCTTTCTTCCCTTTCCTTCCTTGCTCCCTAATAACTTTCCTGCTCACTTATTCCCACTAAGGACTCTTCTTCCCATAGAACCCAACAGGCAAAACCTGTTAAAGCGAGCTGGAGCTGATTCACTGCATCATCATACTCAGGACATCATGTAATCAGCCCAAAGGTCATAGTATTAACTAACAAGAACATATAGGACCAGCAATGAAACACCATCCACTAGAAAATGTTTGGAATTCCAGAATGGAAGCAGATGGATTAAAAGAGGGGAAAGAAGTAAGAGGAAGAGCAAGCATATTGGTGTAGTTATATTTATCCTCCAGATGCAAGTTTGGGGGGATCAGACATTTATGGAATATCCGAAAACCACCCTCCACATCCCACCAACACTGTACCACCTTAAAAAGGAACATCTGAAACCTCGATAAGATTCTTAATCCTGCAATCTGTAAAACGCTTTTATGTAACTTTCATTTGGATCCTCACAAGAGTATCTGCCTGAAGTGGTGCCATCTTCATTTCACGGAAGGGCAGGAATGCTCAAAAGGCTTCAGTGATTTTTCCAAGGCCATCCAGCTGCAGGCCAAAGGCCACCCCATGACAGTCTCCTCTGAAATGGAGGGACTCGAGACAACCAGTTGGTACTTGCCCATTTTAACTTAGCTTTTTAAAATTAGAGCTGCCCATTTCCTGGCGTTATATACACAGCTTGAGCAAAACACACTGCGGTCTCTGGCCTGCCTGAGGTCACTGCAAAAATAATGGAAAGCCGCTTAGATCCAGAGAGAAAAGCTCTGGTCCTCTCAGCTGCTGCTTCCACTCTCCACAGGTGTAAATACAACTCCACAAACCCCGTTAGTGCATGGAATTAGAGGCCTATTTATTTTCATAGTTTAAAAAAAAGGTTTTCTGAAATCTTGCTGGGGGGGTCTCAGAGCTTCCTGCTACACCACTGTGTACCTGCAGTTTGGGCATATAAATGTGTGGTGCTTGTTCCCCAAAGTTTCCACAGGGCCGACATTAGCTTTATTTTCCTTGTGTGGGTCTAAGCATCACTGAGCAAATTAGAATCAATTCTTGTAAGACCGTATTAATAGACAGTTCTGGCTTAGCTGGCAAGGGACACTTTGCTGTGAGTCTTGCTACTGAATATATTAAAACAGAAATAGATCAAGGAACTGGAGAAAATCTCCCTCTGTCTTGGCCCTGACTCCTGATTCTTGTGCATTTGGATCTGTGCACAACATGCTCTTGTTGCCTGCATTTTGTGTTGCTCTGGGAGGTGGTAGACTCTCAGGATTAGGACACAGTGTATGTTTCCTTCTGTCTCTCCCCTGGGCCCCATGGCTGGAGGTTTTTCCATATGTAAATAAAATAAGCAAATCTCTAAGAATAGGGATAGGGGAAAAATAGGGAATTCTTCTACCCCAATGCCATCTCAGAAGACGCAACACAGGACCTCTTCCCATGTACCACATGGACTGAGTGGCCATGCTTCTTTTTAAAAAAAAAAAGTTTTTTTAATGTTCTTTATTTATTTTTTGAGAGACAGAGAGAGACAGTATGAGCAGGGGAGGGTTAGATAGAGAGGGAAACACAGAATCTGAAGACAGGCTCCAGGCTCAGCCTGACGTGGGGCTCGAACCCACGAACTGTGAGATCATGACCTGAGCTAAAGTCAGATGCTCAACTGACTGAGCCACCCAGGCATCCCCATGCTTCTCTCTTTAAGCATGATTCAGCCAAGAATTTTATAAAGCTATTTTGATGCCTGAGACGTTCTCTTAAAGTAATAATTATCTTTGTTCCTTTCCCCCCCTTTACTTTGGTGTTTCCTTTTAATGAAAGATGCAGGGGTCCTCCTGGCTGGACTTTATTTTGTGGAAGAATACTGTAGCTTATAGGTTATAGGACTACTTTGTGGAAGGCAACAGTGAAGAGGCTTAAACAGAATTCATCGATACTGACATTTATGTCCACCGTGGGGCATTCCTCCTGTTTAAGTAGTACTAACACAAAATGGAGTTTGGGTGATGGTTGGGGGTAGTCAAAAGCCATATGAATAGAAAGTGACTTCATCTTTTTGTCTTTTTAAAAGAACATAATTTTTTTGACTTGGGTGTCTTATTAAGAACAGAAAAAAATACTCTTCTATCCAAATGAATAATTTTAGCAAATATTTTAAAGAGAAAGCAGGGTAGAGATGGTAATAAAGGGTTGTGTGTGGCTAATCACTTAGCAGTTTAGCGAGTGAAGACAGTCAAAACTGCATCCGAGTGTGCTGGATAAAGTAAGGGCATGATTGGGGGCCAGACCTCTTGCTACTGGCTCCACAGGCTAGAGAAGGAATCAGAAACAACAGAGCAGTGTCATATTCTAATCATGCTCACCCCTGTTGTTTATATGTCATTTAAATCTCAGTCATGGGCAAAGACCAAGTTCTCCATGTTAGCGGGGATGTTCTAGCTAATACTGATAAATTTTACTGAGATCTGTTTTCCCCCTGGGGAAGGTCATCTTTTTGCCCAAGTTTGCCCAGTTAAGAGGGAGGTCTGAGAAGCTATAAAGCAGGAACCATTCCTCCCTGAACCAATCAGAACAGCTGAATCAACCTTTATCAGCAAAGGAGTGACCGATGTTTCTTCTAGATCATTCCTTTCCTGCAAGTCCACAAAAGTTAGCTTCCATAGACCAAAACATACAATCTTTTTGCAACATGCAATTTCCATCAGCATACCCTGCAGTTTGGGAACACAAAGTGTGTGTGTGTGTGTGTGTGTGTGTGTGCGCGCACGCACATGTGTTGATTTGCTGAGTCTAACGGGAATGCTTTGAAAAAAAATCCCAGAGTTAAGAAACCTGGGACAAAAAGCAATAAAATAAATCTTCAAAAAATATCCTCAGAAGGTAGGAATGAAAAGTGTGGTAGATACAGATACATGCCATCCTTTAGAGAAGGACATCTATTCAGCTACGGGGCTATGGAGACTATGGTCAGAAAGGTAGATTCTCAAGTGAAATCATAGCTTAGCTCTCATCTCTTGCAGGAGGAGGTCAGAGGACTCTCATCATCAGGTGCTTTGGGATCTGCCTCAGCTACATGTAGCTACTCAGCCAGGTTGCTGCCCTTCCTGGGACAACCCATTTTTTAGTTATTGCGTGAGGTGGAGGGACAAAGTCCTTCTGTGTCCATCCACCAGGTAGTTCTGGTGGACAACACATGTTCCTGGACTTCCTGTCAGCTTCCTGGAGACAAGCTGGCTCTACATTGTGGTACAACTGCTTCCTGCTGCCACACTCTTCCTTTCACAGGTATTGACTCTTAACAAACCTCCTGCATCCCAAACTCCACCTAGATGCTTGCTTCTGGAGAACCCAACCTTTGACAGTTAGGTAGTGCCTGTTTTTGAGAAAGCTGGCAGTAAGATTGGGCCTTGGAGATGCTTTGCTAGTCCTGGCTGGCCCTGAGCTCCCCATCACTGGCAGAAAGTGAAGCAAAATCAGCTCCTGGTACCCACTGGCAGTTCAACTGTGAAACATTTGCCAGTGGTAAGTTGTGATGATGTATTGCTGAAAGTGTGGTGGATGAACTTGAACATCTTGTCAGATGTTCAAGATCTGTAGGGGAGTCATAGTTCTAGAGACAATAGGATCACATGGCTATGGCTTATTGCCTACCATACTCCAGAAAGATAATAGCTGAGTTCAAGTAAAAGCATAGCTTGGCTCTCATCTCCTGCAGGAGGAAGGCAGAGGATCTAGACATCAGAGTGGTTAATTTTCAAAGAAAGTCAAACACTCCAACAAGGCAGTCATCTTATGCTGAGGTCAGGGCCCAGGTTAGGAAAACACAAGACTAACACACCAGATGGAGACTTTTGTGTAGATGCCTTTGAAGATTTTGTCTCCCTAGACTCCTCAGAACATTCTCAAGTAATAACTATTTCCCCCACCCTGTCCATGATGGAAGAGAGAGCAGAGACCTATCCTCTGAAAGGCAGCATGTGTCCAGCTCTGGATTGGCCCCACTTTCCCTCCTGGCTACTGGGCCTGGGTGTGCATAGTCCAGCCAGGGACAGCAGCCCAATCCTGCTACCTCACCCTTCCTCTCCAAGGTATTGATTCCAACCTCCTCATCAACACCTGCTTCCAGAGAATGCTTCCTGTTAAAGGAAGGATAGCTTAAGGCAGTCCCCAGATCATCTTTAAACATCAGTGTGAGAAACCGGGAGTGCAGCACAAGAGAGTACATTTTGACAAGATGTAACCCCAGGAGGACTGGTTCTAGGCAAAGCTGTGAAGAAGTCAGAATTTATCTTTAGAGCACTTCTCATCACTCTGTCTGCCTCTGTCCCCACCTGTCTGCCACACGTTTTCAGACACATAGGTCTTCTAGCTCATCTGGATGCCCCCACCATACTACGGTTCCCTACACACCAGGCTCTTTGGCTTTGGTCCCCTCATATCAAAATTTATCTCTAATATATAATACACATAAGTATTAACCGTGAACAATATCTTGTGTTTCTCCCACAAAATGTTTAATAGCTACAGTCAATCAACATTCTTACATACCTATTAGGTGCCGTGAAGCTCTGGAAGGGATTTGTTTCCTATACAACAACTTGTTAGTTCTACCTGCCTTCAGGCTGTCCTTTATAAATGTATTCAACACACCGTCCTTTGAGCAGCCTTTCTAAAATGTAAACCGATTCTGTTGTTTGCCTTCTTGGAATGCCTCCATGACTCCCGTGATCCCCAGACTGAAATAACAATGATAATAACAACTATCATTTACCAAGTACTTTGTATGTGTCAGGCACTGTACTCGACATTCTCTCCAGGTTAGCTTACCACACCCCAGGGGGCAGGTAAGTTGTTCCCATTTTGTAGTCCTGATTCAGGTGCAAGTTCAGGATGCCAGATCCTACCCTCCTCACCACGACACTACACTGCTGGGTCCTTTCTGTGACTTGTAGAGGTCCTATATAATGCGGGCCCAGCTTTTCTCTCCAGCCTCACCTCGTCTCGCACCTCTTCCTAGCCTGAACTCACCGGGCTCTGCTATGCTTGCAGACCTTTGCCTGATGTTTTCTAGAACTGCCCCTAGTGTACACCATGCCCCTGCTACTTTTCTAACCTTCCAGTGTCCATTTAGATATCACATCCCATATCGGCTCTTCCCACCTTTCTCCAAACAAGTTGGGAAGGATAGCCCTCCATGTATTTACCCTTATTGTGACACCTGTTAGCCTGTCTTCCCACTGGCTTGCAAATTCCTTGTAGGAGGGAACGTCTTGCTCACTGCTATATCCTCAGCACTGGTAGCATCTGACCTAGACTAGATGCTCAAAAACAGTACCTCTGGTATTAATGAATGAATGGATTTCAAGGGATAACAGAAGATGGGAATTTCTTGGTGGTTGTGGAGGTGTGGAGATGGGTGGTTAATTTTATGTGTCAACTTGACTGGGCTAAGTGGTGCCCACATAGCTGGTAAAACTATTTCTGGGTGCGTCTGTGGGGATGTTTCTGGAAGAGATTAACATTTGAATCTGCAGACTGAGTAAAGAAAATAACCTTCACCAAAGCCAGTGTGCACCACCCAATCTGTTAAGAGCCTAAATAGAACAAAAATGTGGAGGAAGGGCAAACTTACTATCTGCTTTGAGTTGGGACATTCATCTTCTCCTGCACTTGGACACCAGTGCTTCTGGTTCTTGGGCTTTTGGACTTGGATGGAGACTTACATACTCACCCCTTTCCCCTCCCACCACAGTCCTCCAGCTTGCAGAGAAACTTCTTGGCCTCCAAAATCATGTCAGTCTTCTCCTAGAGAGTCTCTCTCCCTCCCTCCCTCCCTCCTCCCTCCCTCCCTCCCTCTCTCTCTCTCTCTCTCTCTCCCTACATATATAGATAGATATAGATCTATACACATCTATCTATCCACACACACATATACATATACACACCATATATATATGATATATATTTTCACTAGTAATACTTTCATATATAAATTTTCATAAATAAATTCAATACTTTCATACACACACACACACACACACACACACACACATTATTGAAAAAAATGAATTTGTGCACTAGGGTCCAGGCACCCTGCCCCACAAATGCATCTATAGACTCTTTGGTGATTGGGGCTAAATTTTGGATCCAAGTCAGATCCAGAATCTGTTATGCCATTTTGTGTCGGACCACGTGTGCCACCCAGGAGGATTTGGGCTGGCATGTTCTAAGCCACAAGCCTGACAATTGCTTGTTGAAAGAAAATTGTTACCAACTCTCTAGATATTTGCAGTCTGACAAATAAACTGTCTTCCTCAAAGAGTTTAGACATACATAACTAAACACTGAATACCCAGATGGCCCATCACAAAAGAAAAGGTGGTAAATAAGAAAAGCCCAGTGTAATCAATGTTGCTGTCTTCTAAACTACATGGAGAAAAATCCCAATCAATATTTGGGATAGTCAGTTCTTTTAAAACTAGAGAATGCTGAGAATGAAAGACTATTCCATACACAGAAAATGATTTAAAGAAACCTTTATTCTAATGTAAAATGTTCGCATATTTTGCAATTCATTAGATTTGCTCTGGAGCAAAAGAGGGAAACTATTGTATATAAAATTTACAGCTCTGGATAAAATTGACTCAATGCTGGAAATTTTTTGCAGTGTTTTTTGCTGACAAAATAGTAAAAGAAAATAATAGCTAAAAGGCAGGAAGACACAAGCAGGCCTTGGCTTGGAGGACTTATTTTTGCAAATGCATTTTTTTAATTACAAAGAAATTGCCTCAATTAATTGTTTTTTTTAGAAATAGGGCACAATGATAATCTAAGAACAACGCTTTCTGGAAAGTGCAGATATTTATTTAAAACAAGTTGGCTAAAAGACCTCTAACTTGCTATAAGTCCAGCTGGCTAACTAAATATGTATCACTAAGAAATCAGAGACTATTGTTTTCATGATCTCTTATATTTTCTTTTAAAAGAGGAGAATGTCTCTTTCCTTTCCAAGCTCCAGTGGATCAGAATATTGGTCAGATATTTACTGAGTGCCCGTGATTTGATCCATGACTGGCTAGACCTTACTTATGACCATGGCTCTGCTGCTTTCTCATGGTACAGAGTGCTTTCTGCTGATTTGGAAGAAGCTAAAAGCACATTTTCACCATGGATCTCAGGGTGTCCTGACATTTAGGCTCTTTCCATGATTTGGCTATATTGAAAGTGCTGCCATGAACATTGGGGTACATGTGCCCCTATGCATCAGCACTCCTGTATCCCTTGGGTAAATCCCTAACAGTATAGGGGAGTTCTACTGTTAATTTTTTGAGGAACTTCCACACTGTTTTCCAGAGTGGCTGCACCAGTTTACATTCCCACCAACAGTGTAGGAGGGTGCCCGTTTCTCCACATCCTCGCCAGCATCTAAAGTCTCCCGATTTGTTTATTTTAGCCACTCTAACCAGCGTGAGGCGGTATCTCAGTGTGGTTTTGATTTGTATTTCTTTGATGATGAGTGACACTGAGCATTGTTTCATGTGTCTGTTGGCCGTCTGGATGTCCTCTTTGGAGAAGTGTCTGTTTATGCCTTCTGCCCATTTCATCACTGACTATGTCTGCCTATTGTAGCCCTGACTTTATTATGATGCCTAAAGGGCTCCACTGACTTAAGTCTCACACCTTCCTGTCCACAGTGTCCTTCTTCCCCGATCTCAACACTCCCCATCTCTGTACCCACCTAGCCAGTCCCAAATGGAAACTCAGGCCACAAGGTAGAGGAACCACCCATCACTGTTCTTTCCTTCTTTCAAACACTGAGCACTTACTGTATGCCAGGCACTGTTTAGGTATTGGATAGAGACAAAAATGTGTAAGCAAATAGCAACCAAGATGATTTCAGAGATGATAAATGCTGAGAAGGGAGAAGTAGGCTTCACTTTTGATTTGGAGGATGGTCTAACTTTGCAAAGATCTAGGGATGGAGAGCTTGAGGTACAGTTCTCTGTGGGCAGAGATGGGTAACTACGAAGGTGGTAAGGTGGAAACATTGAGAAGGGCAGTCTGACTGGATCACTATGCTTTCTGGAGGGAGCTGAGATGAAGTCACAGAGGCAAAGAGAAGGCAGATCATTTACCATTACTTTGTGGATAGCTCCCATCTGCCTCTCTGGGTCTACTCTTCATCCTAGAAAAAGAGTGTCCTCTCTTTGTGTCCTGGAGCCAACTTTCCCTCACCTTCTGCCTTCTGTTTATGCCCAGCCAATGAGAAGTCCCAGCAGATGGAAGAAGACAGGGGCCTGAGTGTTTAACTGTCGGCCCCAGATCCACACAGCCTTTCTGTCTTCAGGTAATTTACAGGTAACAGGTGGCCTCCCTTTCAGGGGTACTAACTGTGCTCTGCTCTTACTTGCTCTGAGGACTCCACACTGCCTGTCACTTTAGGATAGTCTGCCCACACTTCTAAGAAGAGTTCAACAAAGTATTTACAGCTTTTTCCTAATTTGAACGTGTCACCTGTTTTCTGTGGAACCCTAATTCATATAGTCATACCAGCCATGGCAAAGAATATGGCTTTTCTCTTAAGTACAATGAAAAGTTATTGGTGATTTAAATTTTTAAAATTTGAAGCCAGGTTTATTGAAGTATGATTCATATACAGTAAATAATCAACCCTCTTAGGTGTACATTTTTACAAATTATGACAAAAGTCTACGGTCATATGATCCCCTCCCAACAATCAAGAACATTTCCAGGACACCTGGGTGGCTTAGTTGGTTAAGTGTCCAACTCTTGATTTCAGCTCAGGTCATGATCTCACTATTTCTAAGATCAAGCCCCACATTGCACAGAGCCTGCTTGGGATTCTCCTTCTCCCTCTCTCTGCCCCTCCCTGACTCACACTGTCTCTAAAAATATATAATTAAACTTACAAAAAAGATACAGAAACTTTCCAACCATTTGAGGATGTTAAACATGGTGGGGGGAGGGGGTTTCAGTTATATGCTTTATGTTCTCATTTTTTTAAAATCTTACTCAAACTTGAAGAAGAGTCATAGGAAGGCAAGAGTAGAAAAGCAGATGCTGAAAGGATAGTTAGGATGCTACTAGAGTAGTTTAGGCACTGTACTGGTCAGGGTATGATAGCAAATGATCTGCTATTTAAAAGATTATAGTCTAGCAGGACAAATCAACAAAGAGGAGGACATTATAATCCAGTGTGATACCTAGTATGATATGCTGAAGCATGGGGTGCTATGGGAATACCTAGGAAGAACACAGGGGATTAAAAATGCATGAATTCTGTCTTCCTGTGACCAATCCCTTCGGCATGGGATTGCCCAGAAGAGGTCTGATTCCATCAGCACCAGCACTTGTGGACAGAGGGAAGAAGGGTTTTTTAATTCTCCTAATCCTAATAGTTCAAGGTATGAATGCCACTCACTTGAAGTATAAAGCAAAAACATAAAAAGATTAATATATCAACATCAGATAACATGCATCAGTGCCTCCTGACATTTTCCACATCAGAATCCACACCGCACACCGGGGTAAAAAACCAGAGGTCGCTCCACCTCTAAGCATGAACCTACTAGGCCACCTTGTCACAGTTTTTACCAGGCCACCTTGAGGGCTGAGGAGGGTCAAGATTTTGGCTCCCCCAATATCCTAGGAGACAAGATACAGAGAAATAGGGAGTTCTGTGCTTCCTACCCACATCTCTCAAAGGTCTGAAACCAAAGTACACTGAACCGCAAGAGTCTGCAAGGAAAAGAGACAGAGTCCATTAAGAAGAGAACTTCATAGGTGCGTGATTACCCATTGGGGAGGATAAAAATGGGCCGAGACATGGAGGCACAGAGGGAGGGAGCTCTGTGGAGAGACGAGGGGAAGAGAAAGAGTGGCTAAAATTGCTCCTAGAACTGTCCCTGGAGAAGAGAAAAACCTCAGCCTTGGACAGAGGGACTCATCGTCCCATCTCTAACCGCAGGGCATTTGGAGAGAGATTCTATCTTTAACTGCGGAGCTTTCTTTGGGCTGGGTGCCCCATCCCATCGGCACCAGGAGGAACTGCTCCCCTATTCCCTCTACTCGATCCCTGGCTAGGAAGTGCCCTGGCCATTACATTTCGGGTGGTATCACTAAAGCATGCAGACTAAGATCTGGAAACGAGGCTGGGGTGGAACATAGAACACAGCCCACCTTGGCTATGCCCACAGCACAGGGAGATCGAACCCAAAAGAGTGATTTGAAATGATTGGTTCCAGAAGAGACTGGGAGGCTGCCATTTTTCTCTCCACAACCACCAAGGTGGGGCCTCAGGGAGGGGTCTTGGGACCCACAGTGGAGGTGAGACCTGCCTATACCAAACCTGTCCATCTGCTGGAGAGATGTCTTTTTTTTTTTTTAACCAGAGTCCAGGGCAAGACCAGCATTGATGCATTGCTGTGATTAACTCTAGATCAATTCTTGCTCTTCAGATATATTTTCTCTTATCTCATTCTTCTCTCCCCTCCACTGGACTGGGCACTCTTGTTATAGTATTGCTTAAACAGTCACATTTAATCCATTCTCTTGATGCATAGTCTACACCTCCATCGTTACTTTCCTTTCTCTCTCTCTCTCTGGAATATTCAGACTACATAGGTTCTCTGGGTAACATTATTTTCGTTTCTTTCTCCTTGCCTCCTACCACATTCTCCTTTTTCTGTCTCTAAACTAAGCTTTTAGTCTCTCTGCCTCGTCAATGTTCAATTTATCTTTTGCCACACCCCTTTCATTTCTCCCTTTATATATGCTCTTCCATCAGCACTGCCTCCACCCTGCTCATTATTTGTAGCTGGGATTCCTGGTTTTTATGCTTTTAGACTGCACTTTGTCTTTTGTTGTTTTTGTTGTTTTGGGGGATTTTGTTGTTGGTTTTTTTTCCTTTTGGTTTCCTTGTCTGTTTGATTTGTCTGTGCACTTGTGTGCTTTTGTTCCCTGTTTGTTTGTCCGTCTGTTTTCCCTTCCAGGGCTACCTCAAGAAACAAGCCAAAGTACACACGGTGGAGAGTCCCAAATATAACTACGAGTAGGGAAATAAAATAACCAAAGGCACAACATGAGAGACCAAGGGACACCATTAAAAGAACGCTTCCTAAACGAAAAGGCCCTAGACAGTATATGAGCCTCCTTTTGGGGGGGGGGGGGAGTGCAAATATTCTATTATTTTTTTGTTTGTAGCATTTTAATTTTTTTATAGTTTATTGTCAAGTTGGTTTCCACATAACACCCAGTGCTCTTCCCCACAAGAGCTTTCCTCCATGTCCATCACCTGCCTTCCCCTTCCTCCCTCCCCCTTCAGCCCTCAGTTTGTTCTCAAGAGTCTCTCATGATTTGCCTCTCTCTTTCTTCCTAATTCTTCTTCCCTCTTCCCCGCCCCCTGGTCCTCTGTTAAGTTTCTCCTGTTAGACTTATCAGTGAAAATATATGGTATCTGTCCTTCTCTGCCTGACTTATTTCACTTCGCATGACACCCTTGAGGTCCATCCACATTGCCACAAATGGCCAAATTTTATTCTTTCTCATTGCCATGTGGTATTCCATTGTATATATAAACCACATCTTCTTGATCCATTCATCAGTTGATGGACATTTAGGCTACGAGCCTCCTTTAATATAGCAGTACTTACAGGTACAGAATGCATAACAAGCTTTTAAAACTTACTAGTGACAGAAAGCTAACCAAAATGATGAAACAGAAGAATTCTCCTCTAAAGAAATTCCAGGAAGACATAACAGCTAAAGAATTGGTAATAATAGATATAAGCAACGTAACTGACCAAGAATTTAGAATAATTGTCATAAAATTAATCACGGGGCTTGAAAAAGGCATGGAAGACATCAGAGAAGCTATTGCTACAAAGAATATGGACCTTAACAATAGTTGTGATGAATTAAAAAATGCTATAAATAAGGTGCCTAATAAAATGGAGGTGGCCACTGCACGGATTGAAGAGGTTGCGAGAAGAATAGGTAAATTAGAAGACACAATTATAGAAAAAAAGGAAGGGAAGGAAAACAGAGATAAATTGATCCAGGAGCAATAAAGGAGAATTCGAGAACTAAGTGATACAATCAAATGGAACAATAGCCATAACATAGAAGTGCCAGAAGAAGAGAGAGAAAAAGGGGCTGAAGGGGTACTTGAACAAATTATAGCTGAGAACTTTCCCAATCTGGGGAGGGAAACACCCATTGAAATCCAAGAGGCACAGAGAACTCCCTCAGATGTAACTTGAATCGATCTTCTGTATGACATACCAGAGTGAAAGTGGCAAAATAGAACAATAAAGAGAAAATTCAGTATGCAGCTAGGGATAAAAGGGCTCTAACATACAGAGGGAAACCTATCAGAGTAGTTGCAGACCTATCTACTGAAACTTGGCAGGCCAGAAAGGAATAGCAGGAAATCTTCAATGTGATGAACAGAAAAAATATGCAGCCAAGAATTCTCTATCCAGCAAGCCCGTCATTCAGAATAGAAGGAGAGATAAAGGTTTTCCCAAATAAACAAAAATCGAAGGAATTCATCACAACTAAACCAGCCCTAAAAGAAATCCTAAGGTGGAATCTATGAAGGAAGTGTTGCAAGGAACACAAGGTACCAGAGACACCACTGCAAGTGTGAGTCCTACAGTGACCACAATGACTCTAACCCCATATTTTTCAATAATGACACTGAATGTAAATGGACTAAATGCTCCAATCAAAAGATAAAGGGTATAAGAATGAATTTTTAAAAAGACCCATCTATTTGCTCTCTATAAGAGACTAATTTTAGACCTGAGGACACCTTCAGATTGAAAGTGAGGGGATGGAGAAATATCTATCATGCTACTGGAAGTCAAAAGAAAGCTGGAGTTGCCATACTTGTATCAGGCAAACTGGATTTTAAAGTAAAGGCAGTAATAATAGATGAACAAGGGCATTATATAACAATTAGAGGGTCTATCCATCAGGAAGCCCTAACAATTATAAACGTCTATGCATCGAATTTAGGAGCACCCAAATACATAAAACAATCACAAACATAAACAATCTTATTGATAAGAATGTGCTAATTGCAGGAAACTTTAATACTCCACTTACAGCAATGGATAGATCAATCTGACAGAAAATCGATAAACAATGGACCTGAACGATACATTGAACCAGATACATTTGTCAGATATATTTAGAACTCTACATCCTGAAGTTATGGAACCCATTTTCTTCTCAAGTATGCATGGCAAATTCTCCAAGATAGATCACATACTGGGTCATAAAGCAGCCCTCAATAAATATAAAAGAATTGAGATCATACCATGCCATTTGCAGATCACAGTGCTATGAAACTTGAAATCAATCACAGGAAAAAGTCTGGAAAACCTCCAAAAACATGGAGGTGAAAGAACACTCTACTAAAGAATGAATGCGCCAATCAGGCAATTAGAGAAGAAATAAAAAACAATATGGAAACAAATAAAAACTAAAATACAACAATCTCTTTGAGGTGCAGGAAAGGCAGTCCTAAGAGGAATGTACATTGCATCCCAGGCATATTTCAAAAAACTAGAAAAAGCACAAATTCAAAATCTAACAGCGCACCTAAAGAAACTAGAAGCAGAGCAGCAAAAGCACCTCAAAACAAGCAGAAAAAGAGAAACAATAAAGATCACGACAGAAATAAACAATATAGAATTTAAAAAAAACAGTTGAACAGAACAATGAAACCAAGAGTTGGTTTTTTGAAAAAATAAACAAAATTGATAAACCTCTAGCCAGGCTTCTCAAAACCCAAATAGACAAAATCATGAATGAAAATGGATTTATTACAGCCAATCCCACAAAAATACAAGCAATTATCAGGGAATACTACGAAAAATTATAGGCCAACAAACTGGACAACCTAGAAGAAATGGACAAATTCCTAAACACACATGCACTACCAAAATCCAAACAGGAAAAGATAGAAAATCTGAACAGACCCACAACTAGTGAAGAAATTGAATCAGTTATCAAAAAGCTCCCAACAAATAAGAGCCCTGAACCATATGGCCTCCCTGGGTAATTCTACCAGACATTTAAATCAGAGTTAATACTCATTCTTCTCAAGCTATCCAAAAAATAGAAATGAAAGGAAAACTTCTGGACTCATTTTACGAGCCATTTGATTCCCAAACCAGACAGACACCCAGCAAAAAAAGAGAACCACAGGCCAATATCCTTGATGAATACAGATGCAAAAATTCTAAATAAGATACTAGCAAATCGTATTAAACAGAATATAAAAAGAATTATCCACCATGATCAGGTAGAATTCATTCCTGGTTACAGGGCTGGTTCAATATTTGCAAATCAATGTGATACATCACATTAACAAAAGAAAAGATAAAAGCCATATGATCCTGTTCATGTATGCAGAAAAAGCATTTGACAAAATACAGCATCTTTTCTTAATAAAGACGATTGAGAAAGTTGGGATAGAAGAAACTTACTTAAACATCATAAAAGCCATTTCTGAAAAGCCCACAGCTAATATCATCCTCAATGGGGAAAAACTGAGAGCTGTCCCCTTGAGATCAGGAACATGACAGGGATGTCCACCCTCACCACTGTTGTTTAACATAGTGTTGGAAGTCCTAGCATCAGCAATCAGACAAAAAAGGAAAATAAAAGGCATCAGAAGTGGCAAAGAAGAAGGCAAACTTATGCTTTTCACAGATGACATGATACTCTACATGGAAAACCTGATCGACTCCACCAGAAGCCTTCTGGAACTGATCCATGAATTCAGCAAAGTCGCTGGATACTAACTCAATATATAGAAATGAGTTCCATTTTTATACACCAATAATGAGGCAACAGAAAGAGAAACCAAGAAACTGATCCCATTCACAATTGCACACACACACACACACACACACACACACACACACACACACAAAACATAAAATACCTAGGAATAAATCTAACCAAAGATATAAAAGACCTGTATGATGAAAACTATAGAAGACTTATGAAGAAAATTAAAGGAGACACAAAGAAATGGAAAAACATTCTATGCTAATGGGTCGGAAGAATAAACATTGTTAAAATGTCATTACTATGCAAAGCAATATACACATTCAATGCAATCCCAATCAAAATTGCAACTGCATTCTTCTCAAACCTAGAACAAACTATCCTAAAATTTGTATGGAACCACAAAAGACCCCAAATAGCCAAAGTTATATTGAAGAAGAAAACCAAAATGGGAGGCATCACAATCCCAGACTTTCGCCTCTACTACAAAGCTGTCATCATGAAGACAATATGGTTTGACACAAAAACAGACACATAGGCCCATGAAATAGAATAGAAAACCTAGAATTGGACCCACAAATGTATACCCAATTAATCTTTGACAAAGCAGGAAAGAGTATCCAATGGAAAAACAAACCAGCCACTTTGACAGATGGTGCTAGAGAACTGGACAGCAACATGCAAAATAACAAAACTAGACCACTTTCTTATACCACACACAAAGATAAACTCAAATGAATGAAGGACCTGAATGTGAGACAGGAATCCATCAAAACCCTTGAGGAGAAAGCAGGAAATAACCTCCTTGACCTCAACTGTAGCAATTTCTCGCTCTACATATCCCCAAAGGCAAGGGAATCAAGAGCAAAAATGAACTATTGGGACCTCATTAAGATAAAAAGCTTCTGCACTGCAAAGGAAACAATCAATAAAATAGGCAACCAACAGAATGGTAAAAGATAGTGGCAAATGACATATTGGATAAAGGACTAGTATCCAAAATCTATAAGAACTCACTAAGCTCCACACCCAAAAAACAAATAATCCAGTGATGAAATAGGTAGAAGACATGAACAGACACTTCTCCAAAGAGGACATCCAGATAGCCAACAGAAACATGAAACAATGCTCAGCATCACTCATCATCAGAGAAATACAAATCAAAACCACACTGAGATACCACCTCATGCTGGTCAGAGCGGCTAAAATGAACAAATCAGGAGACTATAGATGCTGACAAGAATGTGGAGAAATGGGCACCCTCCTACCCTGTTGGTGGGAATGTGAACTGGTACCACCACTCTGGAAAACAGTGTGGAGGTTCCTCAAAAAATTAACAATAGAACTCTCCTATGACCTAGCAATAGCACTGCTAGGGATTTACCCAAGAGACAGAGGAGTGCTGATGCATAGGGGCACATGTACCCAAAGTTCATAGCAGTGTTTTCAATATACAAATCACAGAAAGGGTCTAAATGTCCATCAACTGATGAATTGATCAGGAAGATGTGGTTTATCTATACAATGGAATGCTACATGGCAATGAGGAAGAATGAAATCTGGCCATTTGTAGCAAGGTGGATGGAACTTGAGGGTATTATACTAAGTGAAATAAGGCAGAGAAGGACAGGTGCCATCTTTTCCCTTGAAAGTGAAAGAGGAGAAACTTAACAGAGGACCATTGGGGAGGGGAAGGGGAAAAAAGTAGTTGGTGATAGGGAGGGGGGCAAATCATGAGAGACTCTTGAATACTGAGTACAAACTGAGGGCTGATGGAGGTGGGGGAGAGGAGAAGGTGGGTTAGAGGCATGGAGGAGAGCACTTGTTGGGATGAGCACTGGGTGTTATATGGAAACCAACTTGACAATAAACTATAAAAGGAAAAAAGATTTGGGCTCCCCTTTAAGCTATTAATTGAGAAGTGCTAATATAGCCTCACTCTCAACTGGAAGAGTGTCATGGAGAGTGAAAAAAGCCACTGAATTTAGAGTCATGAAATCTGCTTTAAGTCACAAACTGCCAGGGACAATATCTCTGCCAACGATGATCTCTCTGGGCTTCAGTCATCTCACATACAGAATATCTTCGTATTTTATAGACGATTGAACACTTTGCCAAACATCAATTATTACACTGTAAACACCTCAGTTATAAGGGAGCATACAACATCTTCAGGATTGGTAACAATGTCCTGCTTGGTGTGTGTACCTGAAAAATTCTAATGTTGACTGACCATGTAGAAACAGTGCAGTAGAGAGTGCAGTAGAGAAGAGGGAAGACCTTGATAATTCCTTGTCATTAGCCACCTCCTGTCACCACCCACCTGAATCACCTCCATTCATCTATGTCAACAACACCAGCTCTAATAACCTTCTCCACCAAGACCCTGGGAAGCAGAGTTTAGAAAAGTAAGAAATTGTGGTTGAAAGTAACCCTCTGGGTTGATTTAGGTCATTAAATAATAGACTTGGAGAGGATAGAATGTCATTTTTTTATTACAGTTTGATCCTTGTCTATATTTTTCTAAGTTTCAACCTTATCTTTACCTTGTATCTATAGAATTATCTAAAATGGCTTGTTAAAAGTAAACAGTTGTGGTGCACCTGGGTGGCTTAGTCAGTTAAGCATCAGACTTTGGCTCAGGTCATGATCTCACGGTAGGTTCAAGCTCCACGTTGGGCTCTGTGCTGACATCTCAGAACCTGGAGCCTGCTTCAGATTCTGTGTCTCCCGCTCTCTCTGCCTCTCCCCTGATCCCACCCTGTCTGTCTGTCTGTCTGTCTCTCTCTCTCTCTCTCTCAAAAGTAAATAAACATTTAAATAAAATTTTTTTTAAGTGTGAAATCTGAGGTCTCATATAAAGTTAATGAAATAACCTGGACAAGTTTGCTCTGGAGGTTGGAAATCAATTACTGGTTAAAGTTGTCTGAATTTTTCAGGTTTCATTGTACATACGATATACCAGGCATTATGCTAAGCAGTTTATATGAATTATCTTGCTCAATGATGACAAACCACTCCAGAAGGTAGGTAGGTACTGTTGATCCTACCAAATAACCAATGAGAAGATTCAGAATGCTTTTATCCAGCCTGAGGTCAAGAAGGGGATCAATGACAACTTTGCCAAGCCTTGAGCGTCATTTTAGAGCTATTTAGCCAATGCAATTGGCAACTTATTGCTTCAAAGTCTTTATGATGTTCCTGATATTATTCTCAGAAGTGTCTGAAATGGACCAGAGCATGATATCAATTCAGTTTACTCCAAGGGCAACCTATATACTAGGCTGATGGTTTTCAAACTTTGCCATGCATCATAATCACTGGAGAGACCATTAGATCACAGAGGACTATGCCCATACTTGGCCTTAAATCAGAACCTATGGGGGTGGGACTGGAGAGCTGCACACAGAATTCTAGCACATATCTGTTTGGGAACTACTGCAGTAGGCAGTAAGGAAAACATCTCTTATATTTTTTCATCTCAAGTTATACTCACATATGCTGTTAAACTTTCTTAGAGTCAAGAATCTACTGTATACAGTGAGACAAAAAGAACTGTGTCAGCAATATGTAAATACTGCACATTTGTTGCTGTCTTTCTTTAATTTTTGAAAATCACCTTATAAAAACTTCACCAATTACTGGGTTCAATTTGGTGAGTTTAGGCAAATGTATATAATTACGTAAGTACTACCACAATGGTGATATGTAATATTTCCATTATCCCCCAAAGCTCTTTTGTGTCTCTTTGCAGTTAATCTCTTCCTTGACTCTGGCAACCACTGATTGGCTTTCTGTCAATATATGTTTGCCTTTTCTAAAATTTTCATGTAAGTAGATTATGCTGTATATAGTCTTTTATAACTCATTGAGTCTTGATCAGAATATATATTTTTTTCAGAAAATCAGTGAGAGACCAAGGGGCCCAGCTTTACCTGGGAGGATGAGTATGAGGACATGCCTAGCTCAGGCCTAGCTCATGCACAGTCCATCGTGGAGACTTTTAACACATGGGAAACAGAACAGGGTTGAAAAAGTATTGTTTCCATCCTCATGTTCTCCAGATATGACTCCTGGGCTGAAAACAGCCAGTGGTGAGAAGGTTGACAAGAGATCAGAAACAGCAGCCAGATTTGCACCTGCTTCCTCACCCCACTAAGCAAGCTAAATAAATACAAAATTGTTGGGAGCCGCATCGGCCTTGTTGAATGACACAGTCACAGTGAGGAAATGGCAAATGTTTGCACAGCTCCTGCCATGAGAGGTGAAACTGGCATCTCCTTCTACTACTGCTGCTCATGCTGTTGTCATTAATTAAGCCTTACAGCATTCCAATCAGACCGATATTCCCCCCACAGTTACCCCATAAGAAAAAAAACATTTTCCTATCCCTGCATAAGAGATTTTGGATCAAAACACTATAAATGTTTGACAAAAGGCTCTTCTGATGAGTTTTGCAGACTCAAAACATAGACTTGAAGGGTTAAAAAAAAAAAATTGCATTTGAGTCTGGCCTGGAGAAAAGTAGCCTAATTTGGAGATAAGAAATAAATACAAGGTCAAAATCATAGTCCATTTGAGTCTGGTCTGAAGAGAATTGGAATCTAAATTGGAGATTAGAAGTAAAGACAAGGTCAGAACATGATCCCCTCCCAAGGTCTACATTCTACAAATATCCTCTCTTATACTGACTTCAGCTTTGAGGATGGATAAGAATGTGGGAAACCCAGGTCCAAGGCCAACACACATAGGGCCCTCATTGTGCTTACATCATAAAAGGGTCTTCTCAAGCAACTTGTTAATAAACATTTTTTTCTCTCTTGAAGTTTATAAGCCAATCAATATAACTCCCAGCCTATCTATATACAACTTAACCTATGTTTTAATCTTAGCATTACTAACGTAAATAATATGTATTGTAATCCTGTTTTTTACTAAAAACATCCTATTATATTCTTGGTTATATGATGTACTCAACCTCACTGTAAGTGCATTACATGATTTGGTTGTAACTTGTTAATTAAAAACAAAGTCATAATTATTGGCAAAAAACCAACAATATAAGATAGGTTTGTTATTTTCTTAATCTAGGAGACTGGCACCAAAAATGAATGGGATGGTTCTAAAACTTATTTCTGTAAAACTTGTTTCTGTACCCTTTCAATGATTAAAGCATCTAATCACTAAGAATTAGTCACTGTAAACAATTTCTATTTTCTGATGTCATGTTATTGCTTGATCAATAAAAAAGACACCAGAGCAGACAAAGCAGAGATGTCTGCCTGGTGATCAAGAAAGAAACTTGTGGCTCTCTCATCACTCTCTCTCGTGCCGACACTGTCCATCCTTCAGAGACCCCTGGACCTGCTGGAGCTGGACTCCGTACAAAATCACCAAACAAAAGACCTATAAGCCATGGAGCTGTGCTACTAATTCACATGATCTCCTGGCTGGTGATCTGCATACCAAGGGAGTAGATTATCCCAAAATCTAGGGACGACAGTAGTATAGATGTTAGGAAATATCAAAAGAAGAAAAGAAATCAAAAAGGCAAAAGAAAAATAAAGAACACACATATTGGGGAAAGGTATAGTGGTGAAGTCAGAAGAGGGTATCATGAAACCACTGCATAAATGTAAAATATTAAAAGCAGCAAAAAAGAAAATAAACAGATCTGAAATACAATGATATGGACTTTTTGAAACAAGGGGGCAATACAATGGGAAAAACAGAACAAAAGAAGAAGCTAAAGAGAAGATCAGAAGCATGGAAGATGAAAGCAGATAACTAATACACACATAACTGATCGTTCTCAATAAGGGAATGGAGCACACAGAGTCCAATTTTTTCCAAGGATATAACAAAAGATGGCAGAGAACAGAGCAAGTCCTAAATCTACAGTAGCAAAAATCGCACTGTGTCCCAAGAGATAGTGCATAAAACACTATCCTCACTGAAAAAGTCACTTACAAGAGGATACAGGGAATCAGATTGACACCTATATTCTCAACAGGGATGACATCACCCCCAAGGGGAGAAAAACTGGTTCTTAGGGGTAAGAGAGAAAAATATTGGATATTATAATAGTTTGTGGCCCTACAGAGGCTATAAGCATAAACAAATACAGAGCATATCTGTGATATCAAAGGCTCTTTGGGAGAGAAAGTAATAATGAAAATAGAACATATATATACATATATTCATACATGTTATATATGTATATGGAAATATAATAATAATGAAAATTAAAACACTGTGTTAATATAACATATCTGTAAAATACGCATTGCCAGAACAATGTTTAGAGAATCCAGGAGAGAAAGAAGCATGCCCCCAATAATTTCAAGCTAACCAATCATGAATACAGTCATTAGCCATGTATTTGCAACTATGCAGAGTCATAATAAAACAATCATAGGCCCTAATGGGAAAGACTGATAGAGCATGAACTGCAGCAAGCCAAAAGAGAAACCAAAATGAAGACCCAGAAATGGAAGAGCTGTGGTATTTAAGGACCAGTGGTGAACACTGAAGGCATTAGAAGTTTATTACATTCACTGTAAGTGTTGTAAACTTTAACATTGTGAAAATAAAGGAAGTAAAAAGCCAGGTAGTGATGTAGGGGTGGTGTAAGGATTTCCCCATATTTTATAGCCAGGAGTCAATAGACCTAACTTTAAAAAATATTAACAATCATAAAGGTAACCGCTAGAAGAACTAAAAATCTGATTGTAAATCTCTCAAAATATCAATAGGAGAATAGCAAGAGAACCAAAATAAAGAAGACATAACCATAAAGCAAAAGATGAAAAGCAATAGTCATTAGAAAGAGAAAATACAAGATGATAGAATTGAAACATGTGTTATATATGTAATAAATATGTTGCATTCATATATGAAATATAATAAATTCTTCAAAGATTCTCAAACTTTTTTTAATAAACAAAAACTAACTATATGTCTTAGTCATTCAGGAATGTTAAAAGCAAAATGATTGATATTACAAGTAATTCTGGCTTTTCTTTGGTTTTTGCATTAATTTGTCATGTCTGCCAGACAGATTCCAAGGCAAAAAGCATTAGACAAAACAAAAGAGTAGTTTATCATTACAAAAACATTCAATCTTAAATGAAGACATAACTACCATTATATTTTACATTCCAATTATTGTAACAAGAACACATAAACCGTAAAACATAGGAAATCTAAGGAGTAACTAATAAAACCAACCACCGGAGATGTTATAACTCATTCTTTCACAATTCTAGTCATGATTTATTTACTGACTCCAAAGTTGCAGAATATCTAGCAAATAATAATACTGAAAACACTACATTAATAAAACCCCCATGTCAATAGCTAAAGGTATGCACTGTGGAAAATACGAAGTTCTAAACACATTACTAAATAAGAATTCAACTCAAAGACACCTGTGTGACTCAGGAGGTTACGTGGCTGACTTCTGCTCAGTTCATGATCTTGCAGTTTGTGAGTTCAAGCCCCGCTTTGGGTTCTATGCTGACAGCTCAGAGCCTAGATCCTGCTTCAGATTCTGTGTCTCCCTCTCTCTCTCTGCCCTTTCCCTGTTCACATTCTGTCCCTCTCTGTCTCTCAAAAAAAAAAAAAAAAAAAAAAAGAATAGATATTTTAAAAAATTCTTTTAATAAAAAACAAAGAATTCAACTCAGTAATTTAAAAAGAATAAAACCTAAAGCAAGCAGAAAGAACAAATTATTTAAGATGAAAAGCAGAAATTGATATATATTATAAGACAAAAGAAAGAATGTAAACCTAACAATAAAACCAAAAGGTGGTTCTTAGGTGGAAAAGAAATAGAGATAAATCAGCAGATAGTCTAAACACAAAATAAAGAGGAGAAAGTGCAAACACAGATAATTAACAATGAGAATGAGGGGGGAAGATACCTCATAATGCATAAGATTTCAAAAAGAATTATGAGTTCTTTATAAAAATTCTATAAAAATAATATTGAATTCCTAGATGAAATGGAGAGTTTCTAAGAAGTTATAAAGTATCAAAATTGAGAGCCTTCTTAATTCCTTTCATGATTAAAGATTAAAGATTTGTTCTTCTGGGGTCAAAGAACAGCTACTCCCCACTGCCCTACTCCCCAACAAAAGGAGGTCAACAAGATGCAAAAACACATTTTTGTTAATCTTTAAGGAACTAATATAACATAATACTCCTTACATTCTTTCAAAGCATAGAAAACAAATAAGATCAAGCTTGCTAATTAATGTCAATGCCAAAAATCTCGAATGTAATACTAGCAAAGAGAATCCAACAGAACATTTAAAAAAAAATGTACCACTGACCAAATAAAGTTTACTGAGAAATGCAAAGGTGGCTCAAGAATAATTAGAGGTCACCGCCTTCCGTTTGCTATTGATTGCTTCTTCCCTGGACCAGTCTCCCAACTGGCCCCTGGCCTCTGGGTTCATTCCTCCTCACTCCCTCCCCATCACTCCACCACAGTGGATCTTCCATATTATTGACAGAGAAAGCCTCCTGATACAGCCATCCTTGTTGTTTCCCTACTTACACCCCATCAGAGATTCCCCACCCTTCGGAATAAAGTTTAATCCCCTGACTGTGGCATGTGAGGGAGGGTCTGCCCACCTGTCTCGCTTTGTTTCCAGCCCCCCCCCCACACGGTTGATTCTCTAGCCACTGCAAAGTACTTGGAAATCCTCAATTCTTTCTACTGTCTCTTGCCTCTGTGCCCCACATGCTGTTTCCTCTGCCTAGCAGGCTTCTCTTCCTCAGCTTAGCTTCCTTCTCAGCGCATTCTGGCATCATCTCCTCCAGGAAGCCTCCCCCACAAAGCCAAATCGGTTTACTTCTCTGCTCATTACAGCACCTTGTTCAGATCTCAGTGGGACTCACCACAGGGCATCAGAATTTTTGGTTTGGGTAGTACTCTCCCACTTTACACCTTCATCTTGAAGACGAAGAGTTTGTTTTTGTCTCGCGCTGAGCATACGCCTGGCATATGGCAGACGTTAAATAAATGCCGAAGGGATGAGTACTTCCCGGTCTGGTAGGAAATCATCTCCAGATCGACAAAGTCACTGCAAGTTGTTAATGAAATCACCCAGAATTAAGATAACTGTTGCGGCCCTGCTTAAGACTACTATATGCCAACTTCTGACCATATTTTTTCTAAGAGTGTCACCACTTGAGGGACAGATGATTATCTTTTTCGTGTGTCCTCCTATACTTGGGAGGCTTAGAATCAGAATTCCACAATTTGAAGGTGACAGAATGCCAAGGACTAAATGACTCATCCAAAAATTCAGTTTGGAGCAAGTCCAGGTTTATTTTGCCATCGTTATACAGGCAGCACACTTATTCACAAATGCCCCGAGTTTGCCACTGTAAAAGGGAAGTTTCCCACACCCGCGCATCACATTGTTTTATGTTGCCGGCTGCATCATCAGAACCGGGAAGAAACCATGGTCCTTACCCCGTCAATCAGTAGATGCAGCTACAGTGCTTCTCAGCAAGGTTTCATCTGCATCTCTGGGTCCAAGATTCATACACATTTCTACTTCAACCACAGCTCCAGTTGTAGATCATTCATATAATTTATTTCCCCAGTAATTTCACCTAAAGACTGCTTTCAAACTTTTTGGCAGGAAGGCACTTCATCTTATTTCATAGATGAAGAATGTGAGGCCAGGTAGATTAGTTGAGTTTGCCCACACAGTTATTAAAATCCAGATCCATAAGCAATACCCAAATCCTAGATACAATGTTCTTTGGGGTGAATACTTGTACTTATTTCTATTTCTAATGGTCTATTACAGCAAAAGTCTATGTATCTAGGATTTGGGCAGTATTTAAATAACTGGGCAGCCCTACCATAAAGACCATATGCTTACAGGTGAATAAGAGTTGTCAATACAAGAGCCATCAACTCTTCTGCAGAAAGAATCGACTCAGAGAGAAATCTTTTGGAAAAGTTGTGCTTTTCTTTCAGACTGAAGATTGTAGACTTTGATCGATCATTTTCTTGGTGGCTCAGGAGATGTTTGTAGAGAGGCAAACTGAAGTGTTGGAAAGGGAGTTCTTTCTAAAGACCTTATCAACTAGAACTACATTGGGGCTATAGCACAATCATATGTGACCATAAACCAAGTCACCTTTGCATGTGCCTTGGTAGAGATATCAGTTATACCTTCAGACCTCACAGAGCCACTCCACTCTGCCAAGTTTCACACAGCTATGAATGAAGTAGACTATGGCACTAGCGAAAGCATACCGAATATACTATTTCAGTTTTTACTACACACGCACTAGAGCATGCATTTTGTGTGCCAAAAAAACAGAGTAACATTTTTTCTACACTAGTCTTTTCAAAAGTCATTACGATGTCATCTCTTGCTAGATCATATCTTACCAAAGAGGCAGTTATTTTCTCCTCCTTTTATATGGTCTTTTTAGTCATTTGTTTTGTTTGTCTGTTTCCTCCCACCAGACAGGGGGCAATTTTGTATATCCACTAGGTAGTGCAGTGCAGTGCCTGGCACATGTGAGAAACTAAAAATTTGCAAGGGAGAGAGTGAGGGGAGACAGGGAGGGAGGGAGTAGCAGTTGAGTCATCAGAATGAGAGCAATGTGGGAAACAGAAAAAAGTATAGACCAGATGAGTTGTAAGATTTTTGCCATTGGCAGATGGGCTATGGAAGTTTGATCCTAAGGGGAGAAAACTGAAGACTGAATCAGGACACACAGCACACCTTCAAATTCTGCTCTATTAGGTACCTATTATACACCATTTTCATTTCAGAATGAAAGCTCAAAAGGATTTGTTGAAAGTGACAACATTAATAAACCTCTTGGGTACTGTTATATACCCGGATAGACATTGCATTTCTATTAGACTCCCAAGTCTATAGCTGAACGTGAGCAAATCTCCAAGCATTCTTTCTACACCTCCACCATTCCATGGTGGGTAACTTTTCTTTCTGATCATGTTACCCATTTCATGACCCTGAGCCCAGAGCCTGATGTGAGCAGGTGCAATCAGGACTACCCCTCTAATGTCACTGCAAGAGGCAGCAGTGAGACAGTAGGCTCCTGTGGAGAAAGAACCAAGTCCCAGACAGAATGTAGAGATGGAATAGGAACCAAAGACTAGATTGGCCTTGATCCCCCAAAAACTGACAATTCCAAATGGAAATATCAATGAAGACGTATTAAAAGGTCACTTGAGATTAACTATCTATGAAAGTTTGAAAGTGCTAGGTTACAAAGAAGAGATATACTAAGTATTGTGAAAATAATATTGTTTCACCAGAAAGCACTGAGTAACAAACATAACTTAATGAATAAACCTCTTAAGCATACACTCAGATCTTACCATTACGAAAGAACTATAGATCATGTTCAGATCTCTAACACTAACAAGAGGGAAACTGAGGTTCAGAGATATTTCCCTCGGCCTAACATCTTTCTTTGAGTTAGCATCAGAATGAGATTTCTAATTCCAAATAAAAGGCTCTCTTCTTTCTGTCTATCTGAAATAATTCCTAATTATGCATCATTTACACAAAACTTGCTTAAACAATGAAGAACTGTAGGATTTAACAGGGCAGGAAACAGTAGGTACCAGTTACCCATGGACAGCAACTCAATGATGTCATCAAAGGCCCTAGTTCCTTCTGCCTGTTCCACTCTGCCTTCCTAGTCATAACCTCCTCCTAAGGTTGATTCCCTTAAGTGTTTCAAGATAGCATTAATTGCTACTGGAGGTTGTGTGTTTGTTTGTTAATATTGGTTATGGAAGGTAGGGAAGGAATATTAAGTCTCTTCCAATTTGGCAAACTTAGATTTTATGCTCACTACGGGTCCTTGAAAGCTAGAGATGGGATAGATATTTAAACAGATTGAGAGTGCTGTTATCCATCAATAATTTAGAGTTAGGTGTGAATTTAGCTTGACTACTATGTGTCTACCCCAGTAGTAGTTCAAATCAGTGTGCACGTAGCCAGAAACCCAAGCTTTCCTAGGTACACCTTCAATGCTCCCCTCCCATTTCTTTGTTTTTTTTTTAACTTTTTTTTTAATGTTTTATTAATTTTTGATACAGAGAGAGACAGAGCATGAGAGGGGGAGGGGCAGAGAGAGAAGGAGACACAGAATCTGAAGCAGGCTCCAGGCTCTGAGCTGGCTGTCAGCACAGAGCCCGACGCGGGGCTCGAACCCACGAACGTGAGATCTGACCTGAGCTGAAGCCGGAGGCTCAACCGACTGAGCCACCCAGGCGCCCCATCTCCCCTCCCATTTCTAACCCACCCCATTCCTCAATATTTCCTACATCAAACTTTCAAAGTGATGTAGCAGCTGGGATGAGAGAGAAATCAGCATAAGCCATTGTATCCATACACATGCAATATTTGCTCCTGATTGGCAGGACTCCTTCAGTTTGGGGGTGGGTAAAACATGGCTGCTAGCTTTTTGGGTTTATGTAAATCAGTGTTGCACATCAGAATACTGATGCCTGCACAGTACCAGGAAAGTCATTAAATTAGACTTTCTTGGGGTAGAACCCAGGCATAGGTATTTTTTTTAAACAGAGTTGAGAATCACCAGTGTACTAAACATACAGATTGCCTGAATTTCTGCTAATATCCTTGAGTTATCTAGTTATGGCCTAAGACATTGAATTCAGTTTCTTTGCAATTTTCCCAGGTGACTGAAAGCATAATCCATTTAAATAAAACATCATCTATGGTATGATAACAACTACAATTTGATGTAAGGACGCTGTGTCAGCTTCCTTTCAGAGAATGCTGCTCAATCAATGGATGAATGTCTGAACCAAAATATTATATAGGCATGAGGGGTTTTGTATTGCTTTCTATCTATTTCTGTGTGTAGTGTATAACATACATTGGCAACATTTCATTTTTATAGTGTAATGGGATCTCCATAGGCTTATATTGAAATTGGTTTTCTGCTGTAATCTCACATTTTAACAGCCTCTATAGACCTGCTCAGAAACTGACTAAAAATTGTTGTGAAGAATATCTGGCATCATAATTTATTTTTTTAAATTATACAAATGCCTCAATTCCTCCCCCCACCGAACCAACCGCAGGAGATATTGAAGTACCATTATAACCGCAATGGGAAGTAAATACCTGACATATTTGATAGTCATTTTACAAAAGCAAGAAACTGTTTTTCCTCCTAGTGGATGGTTGTCAGTCATCCTCAGGTTTTTAATAGGGTTTTGATGTCCATCTCAAATGATAGGGGAAAAGCGATTTTATCACTTGTTTTCTTTGAGTAAATGTTAGATTGGAATTAATATTATAGGTGCCAGAGCTATTCAAAGCCCCTAGAGCACTCAGTTGGTGACCCTCCTTTGTCAGACTTGTCACATTCAGGATACTGTCCAGATCCACCAGTATTGGAGGAGGCCACTGAGAGGACACGACCACTGGCTGACCCATGAGGTGAACCCAAGCTTCAAAGGCTCCTCGGTCTTTTCCCATTCTTGGAATGTGTGTTCTGCTTACCTTCCCCATGCTAGAAGCTGCCCAAAGCACATAACCTTTAGATAGTCATTCGGTGTTGAGATCGTCTGGACAGTATACATGGCTGAACCCAGTTAGGACCTCTATATGAACCTTAGAGATTTGTACAGAGAGCTATCAATCTTGCAGCCATCCAAGACAAGCCTATAACTAAGTTCTTCCTTATTAAATCTGCCACCTACTAATCTGGAGGCTTGCCTCTTTCTTCAGTCTCTTTATCCTCTGTGTATGGGGGCCAGTTAGCCAACCAACAATTGATGAGCCAGCCCAGAGACTGAAGAAATGCATGGGAAAGAGGCATTCCAAGTTGGCCTTTGACCTCCATACAGGGGTGAGAGTGGCCATATGTTAGATGCTTGTGGCTGCCATGTGAGTACAAGATGCCCTGAAAACACGGGCTGCTTAAATGTGCTTGTTTAAGAAACTACACATAGGGCACTGTGGCAAAGAAGTGAAATTAATGGCTGCCACAGGGGGTTGGCCTCTATTGTGGGCGGTTTGGCTAGACACCAATATCCAATAGAAGCTAAAGCTTGAGTTAGAAAGTTGGGAGAAGAGCTGAAGTTAGAGAAGGATATACAACTGTCCACTAACGCTTCGGGGCTGGCAGACAAGGTGGAAGAGCTGAACAGTAACCTGGAGACCTTCATGTGCCATTTTGTAAAGGTCGGAGGGCATGTGACAAAGCCTGATTAGGATGCTAAGAGGCAGAATCCCCAGAAAAGTAAGGAAAGCAAAGGCAAGAATGTTGTGATTGACAGTGAAACATGCTGCCTGACCACTAACACAAAGGAAATGTTTAAATAGCAATTATCCTAGGTGCCTGATAATAAAGAAATATGCCCTAAAACTCCTAGGAGAAAACTTGCATTCTTTCTCTGTCCCTTGAAGTTGTAAATGGTATTATGTCTTTGAAATATGAACACCCCAGGAGATAACTAAAACACTACCCACAAAGACCGAAAAGGGGGAAAAAGGGGGCGGGGGGATAGGCTTTTAAAAAGAAGGACTGCTACAGAAACTCCAGTGCCCAAGGTCTAGTCCACAGACTCGGAAAGATCAGGGCAAAAGTTTCAGAATAAAAGCCATAGGCGTTCTGTATCTGTCTATGATTTGTGTAGGGCTCTGGGTGTATGTTATGTGTATGTGATTGGGGTTATTTACAAAATCTATTTGCAAAAAGGCTCTATTTATTTGACCTAAAGAAAAATAAACTTTAATATCAAGGTGTACTTACGTAAAACTGGGACCTAACTTTCTTTCATCCGCTAAAAGCTCTTGGTCTGTTCTTGATGGGATTGTAAAAGGCTTTTCCTTCCCTGTTACGTAATCTGCCTAGAAAACAAAGATTCTATATTTTATCAAAATACTTTCCTGTGCTTCATGTTGTATTTATCAGGTCTTCGATTACTAGAGAAAACTACGTCTTCTCTATTCAAAGAGGTAAGATTTTTACAACAATGTAACTTTTTGCATTTGCCTTTAAAGTCCTTGTCACTTTCGTTAAATGGATAACTAAGTATTGTTTCACAGTGACCTATGACCCTATTTAACCAATTGTTTTAAACACTTTGATATTTTTGAGAAACTTTCCTAATCAAACTCTAAATTACGTCTTATTGATCCTGAACTAAGTTTGGGATTTTCCAGAGCGTCCCTGGAACATCTCAAAAGATGTGCTCTCTTTCCTTATGAAAGCAAGATGTTGAACTTGTATATTAAATTTAATGGGAAGCACTGTCAAATAAGAAATAATGCTAAACTTTCTTTGGGATATATCTGCATGAAATTCCTAATATTCCTGATATGTCCTGGTATAAGCAGTTATAATTTTAAATGTGTGTCACTGAAATAACCAAATTCCCTTGTCAACTGCAGTTATCAGATCCTTAACTATGGGTGTTTTTAAGACTTTTGTCATTTACAGACAGTTACTGTTTAACTCTGATATTTGCAAAAGTGTTCCCGTGAAAGTACTTCACCTTCAAGGTGACATCAAGGAGATTGATGGAAATGACTCTGACAAGTACAGGTTTCTGATAACTAAGATCAACTGGCTTTCATGTGGGAGGGGCAACAATGGACCTTTCATATGCTTCCCCAAGGCCACCTGTGTGGCCTCACAGTATGTCATGGGATAGTAGCCTGAGACCTGTCCCTGTTCTTCCCACGTCAGTAAAATGAGCCATTGCATTGCTAATATAACGTTAACATGTGAAAACTTGCCTCTGCTGTCAAACACTCTGCAGGCTTTGCTGCAGCATCTGTGAGGGAGACGTTGGGTGGCAAACCCACAGAAACTTCCCACAGACAACCCACGGGAAGAAAATGCCAAGGCGCTCCCATTAAGTTCAGGAATCATTTGGTCGGGCAAGACATACATTGTCCCAGAAATTGTTACTGACAAGATGGGAGCCCATCCTACCCCTAAGAATATGAGAGAGATGCAAGGCTTTGTAGGGATTTGGGGATTGGAGGACTCACCTAGCAAAGTGCCTCCATACCTTAGGCCACCTGGTAAAGAAAGAACATGTGTAGGAATGGGGATTAGAGCCACAAACTGCCTTTAGAAAGACAAAAATACTAGTGAGGTAAATTAAAGCTCTGGGCATCTCCCAAGTGGTACTATCATTTGAGTTAGATGTGTTGATGACTCGGGAAGAGATAGATCAGGTGCTGTGGCATAAACAATGGAAGAAGAAAGTACCCCTAGGATTTTGATCTGAGCTCTAAAAGGAGGCAGAAACTCAAAATATCCCCTAGAGAAACAGCTCTTAGCTATGTACACTGTGCCCCCCAGGTAGATCCTGTCACACAGAAGCCAGCGCAGCAGCCATTGGGCTGAACTCAGAGCAGTTTGGCTGGTGATCACTCATGATCCCTGGGCATTTACCTTTTTCACTGAAAGATGGGATATTCTAAGGGTATTAACCCGATGGCTTATATACTGGGAAGCCAAGAAGTGGATAATCATGAGTGGGCCCTTGTGGGTCAGAATGTGTGGAGGGACATTTGGGTTCACCTGCAGGAGGCTGAAACAGTCTCCACTGTCTTCCATGTCCTTGACACCCCTAGCAATCAGGAAGCTGACGCTCTGGCCCAGGAATAAGCCCTAACGATTGATCCTCCTGTAGATATAGCAGATTGGGTGCATAGCAAAAATGGCCACCATTGCACCTGGGCTGTTTAGAACATGCTGGCACCACATTAACCAAGTCACTATAATTCAAAAGCAATCCAGCATCCTTGGCAATATGCTATCACACCTGGGTACAAAGGTGGCCCCATTCATAAGGGACTGGCAAATTTATTATATTCTCCCCCTCCCTCTGAGCTAAGGTTTTACATATACTTTGGTTTATATAAACATCACTTTTGGCTTCACTGAAATTTTTCTCTATCATCATAGAAACCAGGCTGCCACCATTAGGGATTTAGAGAGCTGAGTACCATGTATAGATATTCTTATCAACTAGACAATGATTGGGGATCACATTACAAAGGTCATGATGTTCAAGACTGGGCAAAAGAACATGCCCACCTCTCCTATAACCTGCACACAGTGGGACTGGAAGAAAGAAAAAAATAAAATACTAAAGCAGCAGAAAATACTACTAAGTAAAAACACCTTGGCTGGATGGACTAAAGTATAATCCCAGGCTTTAATACCTTTGAATGATCAGCAAGTAAGGCCTGTTGCCCCAAATGCCAGACTAAGAACCCCTGCTGAGCCACCCGGCACCATCAAAGTATGGAAGTGAAGGGGAAAAGCCATTGCCCCGACCCTCATGGTGGATCAGTGTGCTATGTGGTGAGAACACCAACCCCCACCGCACCTGGAGAGGGTGTCATCCATGGGAATTTACAATGAGATGTCCCACCAGGATGGGTGAGTTACTTCACACTCCTGGGGAAGGAGGAGCAACTCCATCTCCACGGGGATTCCGTTACACTGCCATAGGCTGGACCCGTTAAAATGCACTATAACTCAAGCAGACCATGCACTATTGAAAGAGGGGAGATGGTGTGGGTCCTCGTCTGGCTTATCTCATCCCCAGTTCATCTCAGGCCTGACGGGGCTGCCTCACCCAGCCAACATGTATGGTGTGTACAACCAGGCCAAACTCCTAAATCTGCGAACCTCCCTCTCCTCAAGGCCAGGTGAGCACATTTTGTTTTCCACTGGTGTGATCATTTGGCCACCATCTTTGTTCTCTCCTTTGGCCTGTAGGACATTACAGCACACGCAGAAGCCCTCACTAAATTCGCCCAGCAAGCCCTAACAAATAGCCTGTCCATACTGAACACTGAAATGTCTCCAGTGAGAAAAGCTGTCCTCCAAACAAAATGGCCTCAGACATTATTACTGCCTCCCAAAAAAGGCAACTTTGCTATTATCCAAACAGAATGTTCTGTGTTCATACCTGATGAGTCTACCTGTGTGTCATCTTTATTAAATTACACAAGGACATAAATGAATGCTCTGAATGCCTGGAAGATTTAATAAATCGGTGGCTCAGATCATGGGGCTCTTGGTGGAAAAAGTTGTCACTGACTTGGGGAATTATTGTCTTTATTTTCTCTCACAGGCCCCTGTATTTTTGCTGTGGCATCTGCCTTCAATGCAGCCAGGGAGCTGCCAAATGAGCTGCATCCATGCTAGCAAAACCTGTTGCTGACCACTCAGGACACATTGTGAAATGGGAGGGAGGAGGAACCTGAGATTATAAGAGCTGGTCATGAGGGGTGCAGTGTCAGAGAAGGTCCCTGAGAGGACAGGCCCACTAGTCAACCTGCAGCTGGACCCAGCCAGTCGGAGCCTGGTCCTTCCCTGTCCTTGGAATGAACATTCCTCTTGCCTTCTCCACACTAGAAGCTGCCTCAAGTATTTAGCCTTGAAAGAGTAATGTGGTGTTGAGACCATCTGGACAGTATATAGGACCAAATCCAGTTAGGGCCTCTATATAAACTTTTTATATTGGCAGGTGGGTACAGAGATCTACTTGTCTTGCAGCCACCCAAGACAAGCATTGAGGTAAGTTCTCCTGCTTATTAAATCTGCTACCTGCCAATCTAGAGTGGTCTACCTCTTTCTTCAGTCTCCCCTTGCCTTCTATGTATGAAGGGTAGTTTACAAACCAATGTCCGGATCACCCTTTTTATCTAGTCTACCCTCCAGATATCCCCAAAGTAACAGGAGAACCCACCTCCTCTGTGGTGAAATTAGCATCATCAGTTGCCCTGGGGCCTATAAGATTCTTAAGGAGGTAGGCACCTGCTCACTCAGGGCAATCTCTCTGGGCTGGAGTCTCACCCCTTACTCCCACAGCATCTCTGGGGCTCTGCAGAGGTTCAAAGCAAGATGAACCACTTACTAACTCTAGGATATTTAAACTTCACCTCTACAAATTTCCACATCTTAATCAATAAAATGCAAACATTACCTCTTAATATCCTTCAGAGGATTCAATGAGGTGATGCATAGATTGTGTTCACTGAGCACAGTGCATGGCACATGGCAAGGACTCAGATTTTAGCTACTCTTAATACAACATTGCTGCTGCTGATCATTGCCACCATCACGGTGACTGTCCCATGGGCATGTCTTGCATAAGTCTGTGTTTTTCTTACATCTAGTTTCTCTTTCCCATTGCTGCTTCAGCCCTTCACCATATCCTACCTGTACTAACATTGTGAGTGTGCAGAGTCATCCTCTTTTCCTGCCTTGACTGCCTGCCTTTCCTTCCCAGTAAGAGAAAGAAAACAAACAAAAACAACAACTAAATTCTCTTTGTGAGAACTTCACAAAGAACCTCCCACTGAAATGAAAGAACACAGATGCCATTTCCCAAATTTACTCCCCTTGTCTTAGTACAGCTCTTATCACCCCTTAGAGCTGGAAGTCTGTAGAACACACTTTGGGAAATGGCTAGGGGGAAATGACCAAATCACAGGAGCCCAATATGCCCTTTCTCAGGTCCCCATGCCCTAAAGAACAAAACGCCAGCAGCCTGAGAGAGGCAGCACAGCCAAGCCTGGCTTGAGGCCTCCTTCATGAGCCAGGAGTCTCACTTCTGTCAGTGATCTCTCAGGAGAAGGCTTTGGGAAAGATGACGACATATACAGTATGAGGTCATCAAGACATGCACAGCAATGACATCCCGCCTCTGATGCTGCTGTTCAAGCCCTTTCCGTAACACAGGGAGGGTGTGCAATTCCCTTGGAGTCACTTTGTAAAATCCTCCTCCTCACTGCCTGTTCAGCATGAACCTTGCTTGTTGCTTGAGTTTGAAGTCATTCGCTGAGTGGCTTCTGGGTGGACCAAACACTGTCCTGTTCCAATAAGCAAAGGTAATGGCCCAGCACAGAAGGCTTTGCTACTTGGTACAGCGATCAGTCCAAAAACGTAAACGCGTGCTCCTCTGCCACCTCGCTCCCCATCGGAATACACAGCTCTGGAAACAGGAGGAAGGGATCTGTGCTCACAAACGCAATCGTGCCACTCCTAATTAACAGTCTGAGTCTTGCACCTGTGGCAACAAATGCTCCATCAACTATTAAGCACCTGTCCGCCTCATCTCAGTTCACGATTGAAGGGTACAGTGGTCACTGCAGTCACCACGTTGTGGTGCAGTATGAAGAGGGGAACCGTGTAACGGGTTATCCAGACCAGATCACTTCTAACAGTGAAAGAGGGAACTATTAGCAGTTATATGAGGACAGTTAAGCACAAGACAAAATGATCCTGAGCAAGTAGGAATTATACCACCCCACTTACCAGTACTGTGGTTCTTAGAAAATGCTATGGTGGGGGCACCTGGGTGGGTCAGTCAGTTGAAAGCCTGACTCATGATCTCATGATTGGTGGGATTGAGTGTTGCATTGGCTGGACACTGGGCCTAGAGACTCGATTAAATTCTCTCTCTCCATCTTCCTCTCCTCCTCCTCCACTTGCACTAGTGCTTGTTCCTCTCTCTCTCTCAAAAATAAATGGATAAATAAAAAAATAAACCTCTAGAAGTCAAAACATCATAAGCAAAATTAAAAAGCAAGATCTGGGACATATTTGTAATTTAATGGATGAAAGAGGACAGCAGCTATCTATTATCATAAGAGCGCTGCCTATCGATCAAAGCCTCAGAGGAACGCAGTGATATCCCTTTACTACACCCAGCCTGAGGTTATCCGGGAGTCAGCAAGCTGGCTCTGCTCATCTTGACTGGGTTCACACTCACGTCGAGGAATAAGCTACGGTCAGCTGGTCTGCCACGGCTTCTTCTCCTTTCCACACGTCTCTCATCCCCCAGCAGACCAGCCCTGGCATACACCCAGGATAACAGCAGATGTACAATAGGAAAAGTGGAGATCTACAAAGATGTTTGAGGCCTGGGCTCATGGCACATCTCTCCCTCATTTTATTGACCAAAGCAAGTTCTATAGGGTCAGAAATAGACTCTGATTTTATGGGAGGAACTTCAAAGTCACAGGACAAAGGGCATAATGCTTCATGGGGAGAGATGAAATTTGGAGACCATTGATGCAGCCACTCTCCCATAATGTCACTAATCAAACAGGAACCAAGTCTCATCCAAATTGATAATTGGGCAAAGCTTCAGGTAATCACAAAAAGAAGATACACAAATAGCAAATAAAACATATGAAATCTCAATCATTCAGAATAAACAAAAAAATAACTTTAAGAGAATATATAAACATACAGCATTTTAAATTTATGCTAATTTGATAAGTTTCAAAAATATAATTTTTAAAACAACATACTAGTCTTTCTTCATCTATTTTCTAATTCGATGCTATCCAAAGAATGGAAAGCGGGATACTCACATGGAGCTGGTGCAAACACATATTAGTTCGATTTTTTAGGGGAATGCTGGACAGTATGTATTAAAAGTCTTTTCTCCATTATCTCTAACTTAGAGGAAATAAATACACGTGAAGAGGGTTGTAAAATATAGAACACACAGAAGTAGATCATTACCAGGCCGTAACAGCAATACCACTGTATACTACAGGCATCTATTAAAGTCTGAGAGGAGGAAGTGAGGAATGGAGATGGGAAGGCAGACGACTGAAGAATCTGAACGAGTGGTGCTCCAGAGAATATCATTCTTTAAGGAAAGAAGAATATTTTTCTTCTTTGATACAACACACTTTGGTTTTGTACCCAGATCCATCTCTCTCTTTTTTCTTAATGTTTCATTTATTTTTGAGAGAGAGTGCAAGCTGGGGAGGGGCAGAGAGAGAGGGACTGAGGATCCAGAGCGGGCTCCACACGGACAGCAGTGGACCTGATGTGGGGCTCGAACTCACAAACCGCAAGATCGTGACCTGAGCAGAAGTTGGAAGTTCAACTTACTGAGCCATCCAGGAGCCCCAGATTCATCTCTTTTTTTTAATCCTTTCTAACAGAACCCCAGTGTTTTCCATGTATCCATCCCATTTCCTGAAGTCCTGATAAATGTAACCCAATCTGCACATAGCATTTTCTTGACACTGATAACTGGTCCTGTAGGGGCACATGGCCTGTGATGGGCCAGTCATATCAAAGGGAAGAATGTGCATTCCATGCTTGGGGCAAAGACTTTCCTCATTCTCTTGCTGGTTGTAAATAAGGAAGCATGTGAAGCATGTGCCCTGGTTGCTACTGATCATCATTTTGCAACCACCAGAGAACCAGCCCGAGAAGGTAGCAGAGCAGAGGAATGGAGAGAACTGTAGTCCTCGATCACCACACCTGAAGTTTGCCTTGCCTCTGGGATCTGAGTTGTGTGAGATATTTCTCCTTACTGTTTAAGTCTGACGAAGTCTAGGCTTTCTGTTACCTGTAGCCAGAGGCATCCTAATACACATCCCAATACGGAGTCCACACACACACCTTTTCCTAAAAATAATTCCTTCCAAAGCATATGCAGACTTTGGAACTAAAACTTATTTACAGGGGCACCTGGGTGGCTCAGTTGGTTGAGTATCCAACTTTGGCTCAGGTCATGATCTTGCAATTTGTGAGTTCGAGCCCCACATCAGGCCCACTGCTATCAGCCTGTCAGCGCAGAGCCTGCTTCATATCCTCTGTCCCCCTCTCTCTGTCCCTCCCTCACTTGCGCTCTGCCCCAAATAAGTAAATATTTAAAAAAAAAAACTTCTTTACAGATCTCAGGACATGATATAGAAAAATATCAATCAGTATCACCAGCCACTTTTTGCCTCCCAAGGAAAGCACAAAAATGTCAAACAAATCTGCCCCCACTTTCTTCCAGCCAGATGCTGGAACAGCATTCCACACAACCCTGAGAGCGTGGGATAAATGGAATGGACGGTGGCAGCGGCCTGCCCTCTGTGAATCTATCTGTGGCTACAGACACAAGTCAGAATCTCAAACCAAGTCAGTAATAGGCAACAAAAAGAACATGGTTTTATGTAAGATCTCCAAACATATTCCTGATTTAAAACAAGTCTCTTTTTGCTTGGTGTTTCTAATCTGTGAGAACAGTACTTGTGTCTCTACTAAAAAGGGTTACAGTCTCAATATTTTCAGCACCAAAATGCTGAAGATGTGTTATAGTAAATGTCCTTTATAAAGATATGAGTTGCAATTTTGTTCTTCATATCACAATTTTTTAAGCTCTATTACAGTGATTATAACCTTTCATTTGAACCATTCTTGAGATTTTTAAAAGCCATATCCATATGATTAGATATAAAAAGAATATTTTCAACACACTTTTAATAGGACATGAGGGTCCAATAAAACAAATGTTCTGTGGATATGAGGAAGTTCAAATTACTGGTGCCTTTTTCAAAAATTTTTATTAAGATTATATTGAATTTTAGCATTGAGTTGGAAGATATTCCTATAGTACAAATGCAAAACCTCATCAATTTTGACTGCATGAGAATGCAAATTCCGTCCTTCCAAGTACCTTAATGAATAATTAATATCATGTTCAATGATCTGGCTGCAAGCACCAATCAGCTGGCCAAAATAAATTGGATTTGTATTGAAGAAATAGTTCCCCGTGCTCATCACCAAGATTACTGTTTCTTTTAGAGAAAGCCTATAATAGTATAAAATGAAGCCCTATTGGAATACCTTGCTGCTATCTGCTTGAAAAATCACTCCTTTTTTAAACGACGCTGTCAAAGCACTAGCTATTCTTAAACAATAAAGGCCTGAGAGTGACATCACCAAGATGTTGACAGAGGTAGTTGCTAACTCTGCCCCCGCCACCCCCCACAGGAAGAACTAACAGCCATCTGGGAACAAGGTACCACTGAGAGAATTCTAAAACAGGGCTGTTGGACTAAAGCACTCCCCTGTACCACAGAGGCCAGGACAGACTGCATTAGAAGGGGAGCAGAAGCACTTACATACTGACCGCACGTCCCTCCCCCAAGCCAGTGCAGCAACTTGTGGAGAATCTCCCTAGATCCTCTGGTTCCTCCATCGGAAAAAAGAACCCAGAGGGACAAGCTCTCCCCAGCCCCAACATTGTGGGTCACACTTGGGGGACCCTATTCTGACCTTGCACCACTTTGTGTGAGCCCCTATTCAGATCTCGCACCACAGGGACTGCAGGAGAATCTGACCATGGTGGAGGAGGGAGGACCTGCAACAACTAGCCCATGGATCTTGGCAGACCAAGTGTATACCTGCAGTGTTCAAGTAGTGATCCCAACCAGCAGATTTCCTCCTCTGCAGAACCACGTCAGAGGAGCACTCTAACCAGTGAACTCAGTGGGGTACAGATCTGTCTGACTTAAATCTGATTTGCTGGCTTGACCATGCCCAGGCACGGAGCTGAATCACAGCCCCACCTGCTGTGGCAAGAGTCTTCTGGCCCCATCTGATCAGAAGGGCTGGCAACAGCTCCTGGAAACCGTGCATCCCAGTAGAGCTTGAGCCATGAAATGGGCAGGCAGAGATGATGGCCTCCAAAGCAAAGCCAATACTGGGCGTGGAGAATTCTCATGCTCTGCACAGGCAGGGGGATCATTCATAGTCAAGACTGAAGGTAGCTCCCAGCCCTTCCCGATCAGAGACTCAGTTTGGGAAATTGAGACTAGCCCAGAACAGTCTTTCCCAGTCCTACCTAGGCGTGGAGCTGAATCACAGCCCCACCTGCTGTGGAGAGTGTCTCCTGGCGACATCTGACTAAAAGGGCTGTGACAACTCCTGAAAGCTGTGCGGCTCCGTGGTGCCTGAGCTGACAAGTGGGCGGGCAGGGCCAATACCTTTCATAACAAAGCCAGCCGCCCTGTTCAGTCATGGAACTTGGAGTGTAAGTCAGCTTCAGTTAAGAGACCAAAGAGCTTTACTGGCCTTAGAGCTGCTTCTCCGGCCGCACCCAGGTAGAGAACCTACTTCCCAGCCCCATCCGTCACTGAATATAACCCTCAGCACTTCTCATCCGGGAACCTAACCAGAGGACACAGGAAGCTGTAAAGTGCCCATTCAACATCCTCATGTACAGTAGAACTTGAACAGAGAGCACAGCTCATGGCCTCCCCTCTCTGCAGAGCAAAACCAGTGGTCTCACGTGATCAGAGAATTATGTGCACGCTCTGGCCTGATTGAGATCCCCAAATAATGAACTCTAGAGGTCCTGGGTCTGTGCTGCTGCCCTGCCAGAGCAAGGACACTAATTCATATTCCCATCTACTACTAAATAGAGTATAGTCCTGACTATCTAATAAGCCTAATTAGAGAATCCAGACAAATGCAAGCCTATCCTACAGGCTTGCTTGGTTAGGAACCAAGCCAGTAGCTCTATCCAACGATTCTCCGCCAGCGGCACAACCCCCATTCCTGCCCTCAGAGCTCAAACAGTTACCTCACCCAAAAATAGACCATAATAGTAGGTTTTACCTGCCCAAAACATTACCGGCAAGCACACAAAGAAACCCAAACTGAGCTGACTGATGAAGAATGTCCCTGCCAAAGCTAGTCCTTAAAGTCAGAAAAAGGAGTCCAATTACTCAAATGCACAGAAATCATCATAAAGAATCAAGGATGACAAAAAAGTCAGGTAGATATGGTACCACCAAAGGAAACCAATAAAGCTCCTATGAAGTATCAGACAAAGAATTTAGAAAAATTCTCCTATGAAAGTTTTGTGAACTACAAAACAACAACAACAACAACAACAACAAACCACTAAATGAAACTAAGAAAACAATGTGTGAACAAAATGAGAAGTTTGGCAAGGAGGGGCCCCTGGGTGGCTCAGTAAGTTAAGCGTCCAACTTTGGCTCAGGTCATTATCTCACAGCTCATGAGTTCAAGTCCTGTGTCAGGCTCTGTGCTGACAGCTCAGAGCCTAAAGCCTGCTTCAGATTCTGTGTCTTCCTCTCTCTCTTACCCTCTCCTACATATACTCTGCCTCTCTCTGTCTCATGAAAATGAATAATGTTTTTAAATATTAAAAAAAAGAAGTTTGGCAAGGAAATAGCAACCTTCAAAATAAAACACCAGAAATCCTAAAGTTGAAAATACATAAACTAAAATTAAAAATTTAATAGAGAGTTTCAAAAGTAGCCTTGACCAGGAGGAAGAATCAGCAACCAACAGAATAGGACATTGAAAATTACCCAGAGGAGCAAAAAGAAAAAGAATGAAAAATAGCAAACAAAGCCTATAGGAATTATGGGACAAAATGAAAAGACACATTCTTTGCATTATGGGAATTCCAGAAGGAGAAGAGATAGGGAAAGGGACAGAAAGAGTATTTAAAGCAATTATTTGCTGAAAGCCTCCCAAACCTTGGGAGAGAAATGGAGATCCATGCATGAGGCCCAAAGCCCCGCAAAGAAGTTGAACCTGTAAAAGCCTACAACAAGACACATTATAATTAATAATTATAATTATGATTAAATTGTGAAAAATTAAAGACAAAGAAAGAATTTTAAGAGCAGCAGAGGAAAAGAGAGAAGTCACATAAAATGGAACCCGCATAAGCCGATCAGTGATGATCAACAGAAACTTTTTAGCAAGGAGAGAATGGAATGACATATTCAAATATTGAAGTAAATAACTATTACCCAAGAATTAGACATCCAGTAATGCTGCCCTTCAAGTACAAAGGAAGCATAAAGTCTTTCCTAAACAATCAAAAGCTGAGGGAGTTCATTAACGCCAGACTTGCCTTACAAGAAATGCTAAAGGAATTTTTTAAACCAAAGTAAAAGAACACTAACATCATAAAAAAATAAAAACGTTGTGCAAATCTCACTGGAAATGGTAAACATATACTCATAGTTAAATTCTGCAATATGGTAATAATGCTGTATGATTCACTGACAATTATAGTTTAAAAGTTAAAAAAAGTAAAAAATAACCATAATCATAAAAATCTTGTTATTAGTTATGCAATATTAAAAAACATAAATTTTAACATCAATAACCTAAATAGCATAGGAGTGGGAGTCTAGTACTAGACCAATTACTAGTAAAGAGATTGAATCAGTAATAAAAAATCTCCCAGTGCAAAGTTCAGGACCAGATGGTTTCACTGGTGAACTTTACCAAATATTTTAAAAATTAACAACAAATTTTCTCAAAATCTTTCAAAAATTGATGAGGAGGGAACACTCCCAAACTCATTTCACATGGCCAGCATTATTTTGATACTAAAACTAGAAAAGGACATTATTAAAAAAGAAAGCTACTAGCCAATATAAATGCAAAAATTCTGAATAAAAACTAGCAAACAGAAGTCAGCAGCCCATTAAAATGATTATCCACCATGATCAAGTGGGATTTATCCCTGGGATGCAAGGATGGTTTGCATACACAAATCAATCACTGTGATTCATGACATTAACGAATGAAAGAAAAAAAACCATCATGTGATATTCCCAATAGATGCAGAAAACGCATTTGACAAATTTCAATATCCATTAATGACAAAAAAATCTCAACAAATTAGGCATAGAAGGAACATGTCTCAATATAATAAAGGCCATGTGTGACAGGGCCACAGGCAACAACATACTCAATAGTGAAAGGTTGAAAACTTTTCCTCTAAGATCAGGAACAAGACAAGGATACCACTCATTACCACTATTCAACATGGTACTAAAACTCCTATCTTTAAGAAAAAGAAATAAAACATATCAGAATTGGAAAGGAAGAAGTAAAGTTGTCTCTATGTGCACATCATATGAATTTATGTATAAAAAAACATTAAAGACTCCATAAAAAACTGCTCTCACCATTCCTATTCAACATGGTACTAAAACTCCTAACTTTAAGAAAAATAAATAAAAAGTATCAGAATTGGAAACGAAGAAGTAAAGTCTCTATTTGTAGATCATATGATTTCATATACAAAAAACTTTCAAGACTCCATCAAAAAACTGTTAGGTCAATCAATGAATTTAGTATAATTGCAGGACATAAAATTAACATACAAAAACCAGTAGTACTTCCATACACTAATGATGAATTTTCTGAAAAGGAAATAAAAAAATAGATCTTATTTACAATAGCATCAAAAATAACAATATAGTTAGGAATAAATTCAACTAATGAAGTAAAAGATCTCTACTCTGAAAACTATAAGACATTGATGAAGAAATCAAAGAAGACATAAGTAAATGGAAAGGTATCCTGTGATCAAGGATTGAAAGAATTAATATTGTTCAAATGTCAATACTACCTAAAGCCATCTGTAGATTCAACGCAATCCCTATCAAGTTTCTAATGGTATTTTTTTACAGAAATATAAAAGTGCTCCTAAAATATATATGGGACCACAAAGACCCTGAATTATCCGAAGTACTCCTGAGAAAGAAGAACAAAGCATGAGACATCAGACTTCCTCATATCAAGCTATAGTACAAAGCTGCAGTTATCAAAATAGTATGGTACTGGCATAAAAACAGACAGAGAGACAATGGAACAGAATCAGGAGCCCAGAAATAAACCCAAGTATACAAGGTCAACTAATATTTGACAAAGGAACCAAGAGTACCCAATGGAGAAAAAATAATCTTTTCAATAAATGGTGCTAGGACCATTGAGTATTCACCTGTAAAAGAATAAAACTGGACCCATATCTCATACTACTCACAAAAATTAATTAAAAATGGATTAAAAACTTAAATGTGAAACGTGAAACCATGAAACATAGGAACAAAGCTTGTTAGCATGATAATAATTAACATGGTAATAATTTTCTGGTATGACATCTAAAGCACAGGAAACAAAATACATAATTAACAAGTGGGACTACATCAAATTAAAACGCTTCAGCATACCAAAATAAAACAACAACAAAGGAAAAAGAAAACATATTCAATAGAAAAAAAATATTTATAAACCATACATCTAATAAGGGGCCAATATCCAAAACATATAAAGAACTCATGCAATTCAATAGTAAAAACAAAACAAAAGAAAAAGAAAAAGAAAGAACCCAGTTTATTTTTTTTTATTTAAATAGTTTATTCCCAAGTTGGTTTTCATATAACACCCAGTGCTCTTCCTTACAAGTGTCCCCCTCCACAACAGTCACCCAACCCAATTTAAAAATGGGCAATGGGTCTGAATAGACATGTCTTCATATAAAATATATAAAAGATCAACACGTGCATGAAAGGGTGTTCAACATCACTAGTCATTAAGTAAATGTAAATTAAAGCAACAATGAGATATTATCACATATGCCTATTAAAAGGACCATCACTAAAAAAGGAGAAATAACAAATGCTGGCATAGGTATGGAGAAAAGGGAGACCTTGTGTGTTGTTGGCGGGATTGTAAATTGGCAGAGCCACTATGGAAAACTATGGAGGATCCTCAAAAAATTAAAAATAGGACTACCATGTGCCAAGCAGTTCTCCTTACTGCATGACATCCAAAGTAAATGGAAATACTAACTCAAAAAGGTATCTGTCCCCATGTCCATAACAGCATTATCTACAATAGCCAAGGCATGGCAATAACCTAAGTATCTATCAATGGATAAATGAATAAACGTGTGAGACATAAAAAGATACAGATATATAGACATACATATATGTATGTCTATAACATGCATATGCACATACACTTAGATACAGTGGAATATTATTCAGCCATAAAAAAGAAGGATGGGGCACCTGAGTGGCTCAGTTGGTTGATGTTCAACTCTCGATTTTGGCTCAGGTCATGATCTCACAATTCATAGGATCAAGCCCCGCATCAAGCTCTGTGCTGACAGCATGAAGTCTGCTCGGGATTCTCTCTCTCTCTCTCTCTCTCTCTCAAAATGAATAAATAAACTGAAAGAAGGAAGAAGAAAGGAAGGAAGGAAGGAAGGAAAAAAGGAAGGAAGGAAGGAAGGAAGGAAGGAAGAAAAAGAAAGGCAGCAATTATTCTTGAAGCAATATGTCTGGGACTTTCCTGAGAGTTCCTAATCTCTAAGTATGCAAAATAGTTTTGCCAGGCTGTCAACTGCTGAACACCATTTGTTAAATCACTACTCCTCAGTAAGCTGGTAAGTGCACATTTTTAGTTTATGAACACCAAAATTTTATAAGCCTTAATTCAGACACCTTCTGTGTCTCACAAAACTAAAATCCAATGGAATTGTGCCCTCTGAGTAGATGCCATGTAAAGAAAGGGCTTGAATGTTGGATCTTTTTCTCACCCATCAAGAAGACCTTTGTGGACCAGCAGTGGGTTACAGAATGTAATTTGATCACCACCGTAAAGACAATCTATTCCCTAGAGATCTTAAATTTAAAACTCAAGAACTCTCCCAAGATGAAAGGACATGCTGTCTACCTTTTACTTCTTTCTATTCACAAGTCTTAGCTGTCACTGCCTCAGGCTGAGCAAAACTACTCTAAACCTCTTCCACATGGCAGCCTTTTAATTAAAGACGGTGGTTTTGTCCCCAAGTCTTTCCCCCTTTGGGCATGGCTTAGGATCTGATCACATCTTGGTCACTCTCTGCTGAATGCAAGTCTTGTACTGACTTTGAATAGCTGGAAAACAGAAGAGATGGGAGAAAATACTTGGCAGAGAAAATGGCATAATCAAAGATCCAAAAGGAAGAGAAGCACCTAGTGATTTCAGGGCTGAGAGACGCAGCAGTCCTGCCGGGGTTACAAGGTCACTGAGATCAGCAGAGTGAGTCTGGCAAGTGAGCCTGGAGCCACACAGTGTACTGCCTGGCTGAAGCGTTTGGACCTTATTCGGTGTTTGGGAAAAAGCCAAGAAAGCTTTCGAGCACAGGAATAAAATGTTCGAAGTAGTATTTTAAGAACATTAAACCTGACAGCAGCATAAGGCTAGCCAAGAGGCAAGACATTTAGTTGGAAGACAACACAGTATTAGTGATTACAGACTTGGGCTCTAGAGCCCAACTACCTGATATGTAGTTCCTGCTCTGGCGCGTTCTGTGTGAATAGAACTAGCCCAAACGCAAACAGCCATTTCCACATTTGTAAAGTAGGCATAGAAATATTACCCACTGCAGAGATTGGTTGGGAGGGTTAAATTAGTTAATATGTGGAAAGCACTTAATATGTAATACATAGTAAGTACTTAAACATGGAAGCCTGTATTATTATCAAATTTATTATTGTTATTAGGCAACACTAAGTATAACATACGATCTTGAACGGGAATTATGGTAAAGGAAATTAGAAAGGAGAGGGGATATTTGAGATTTGTTGCAAATGATATTTCTCACCCTCCTCCTTAACCCTTCTTTGTCTTGCCTCCCATTGCTGGTCAATGACATGGGTTTGGGTCCAACTGTATGTGACTGCAGAAAGTCATGGGAAAAAAACAAACTTGTTGGGTAGACAGGGAATGAATTCAATTTCCGTCAATAAGTCTAAACAGTCTCATTAATTTTAGACACTTTTGAGAAAGAGCAATATCTATACGGACTGTATCCCTAACTCTTGTCTCATACACTAACTCCAGGATTATCTCATGTCCCCTACTACTTCTGCCAGCTGTTCTCACATTCTAAAGTCTTTCCTGAGCCATGGGGGAAATATTGAACTTATAAACCCAAATCTGATATTTTTTCTGGCACTCTTCTGTTTAAAATGTAAGAGTTCCAAGTTCTAAA
>NC_043708.1:85246799-85298960 GCF_006229205.1 Suricata suricatta | reverse complement strand
GAGAGAGGGACGCAAAACTTGAGAGACTACTGAATACTGAAAACAAACTGAGGGTTGAAGGGGAAGGCGGGGGAAAGAGGTGGTGGTGACGGAGGAGGGCACTTGTGGGGAAGAGCACTGGGTGTTGTATGGAAACCAATTCGACAATCAACTATTAATAAATAAATAAATAAATAAAAATAAATTTAATGGGTTCTGAGTTCTAAACCTCATCATCATTCATTAACTCAATAATTTAATTTTCAACTCAACCTGTGGGAATTAGGGCTTAAATGACAAACTAATTGACTAACATATTACCTATAGTTCCTCATAAAATGAAAGGATTACCAATAGAAACTTCCACAACCGACTTGTGTCTCCTTATTACTCATGCCCTCATTTCTCTTACTGTTAACTGTTAAGGTTCTGAAGCCTAAACATTAAAATTCCTGATAGATTAACTATATCCAACTTCTGCAATGCCAAACCTTTTCTACCCCATACCTAAAAGCCAAAATGGCATTAGTGGAAAGGAAGTAGAGTTGGTTTTTATTAGTTGGTGATATTACATAGCTGGAGAAATTCCAGGAAAAAAGTAACTACTGGATTTACCACTTAGGAACATCAGTTAGAAAAGAATGGCCTCACAGCAGTTCCAAGGGGGGAAAAAAAGAGGCTGTGTGTTGACTCAAGGAAAGCATCTAGTAAGAATATCATTTCTCTTAAAATGTGGGGGGATTAAAAAATTATATTATACACATACGTTCTATTTCAGTTGTATATGTTATCTGTATATTGCAGATGTTTTATACTAGTGACTGACATCTGTTTTAAAAAAAAACATACAGGCATTCTGTACTACTATTCTGACTTGAAAGTGTTGAGAAAGAATTGTTCCCACTGATTTAGCCCAATTTGTTCTTCCATTTCTCTATATTTATATTCATATTTCAGATTTATAAGTTAGCTCAGTTTCCATACACCATTCACGCTACTCTGCACCCTGTTCAGACACTTGTTATATTTATATACATGCCAACCTATATGTTCATTATACACCACGGACTTTATCATGAGTCAGCACAAGATGGGCACAAAGTAATATCTAATAGAAGGTTTCTGTCTAAAAAAGCCCATGCAAGACCCCCACCTTTTCTCTCTTGCTGCCTTGTAGGTCAAGCCATTATCAATAAGAACAGGGCTTCTACTCCATTGTGTATATATACCACATCTTCTTGATGGACCTTGAGGGTGTCATGCTAAGCGAAATAAGTCAGGCAGAGAAGGATAGATACCATATGTTTGCATTCATAGGTCTAACAGGAGAGACCTGGCAGGGGACCATGGGGAGAGGAAGGAGGAAAGAGAGGGGAAGAGTGAGGGACACAGATCAAGGGAGACTACTGAATACTGGAGACGAACCATGGACTGAAGGGGGAGGGGGAGGGGGGAGGGGGGATGGTCATGGTGGGGGGCACTTGTGGGGAGAAGCACTGGGTGTTATATGGAAACTAATTTGACAATAAACTATTATTAAAAAAAAAAAAAAAGAACAGGGCTTCTACTAACAAAGAGCCAGACACTTAGAATAGATCAATGATGTCAAAACTTGCCTTAAAACAGGGGCTAGATAAGTTAGAAGTGACTTCAATTGCTAAGACTCAGATTCTCTACCTATGTTTTATCAGACCATTTCTGAAGTTTCTAACACCCACTGGTATTACAAAAAGACCATATTGTCCAGGTGACCTGGGAGCTCTGCTCTGCACTTGGCCAAGTTTACCCTGCTGTGCCATGTGGGCTGGAACTAAACTGAGCTCATCACCATAAAATAAGAATAAGAGAATCTAATTCATAAGGATGCTCTCAGTGCCAACGACATAATTGATCTCAAGTGCTCAGCACAGTGCCTGGCTTATAGGGAGTGCTCAATAAACATTAACCATTATTTGATTAACAAGAGACGGTTGACTTTCTCCCCAGCTTGATCTCAATGACCATTCACTGCAACAAAGTAGCTGCCACATCAAATTATTCCAGTAGGGCAACAACAGCCCTTCTTTTAGGTGGCAGGGATACAGAATGCACCTTAAAACTGCAGGCCCCCACCCGGAGGAAGTTAATTGAGTCTTCTCACTTAAAAAAAAGTATTCATACTGTCTTGTATATGTGCTCTAACATTCTGAAAGCAAAGGCAGAAAACAGATAGTGAGAATAAGAGTTAAATTAAAGATCTCCTGCCACAGACCTCCATATCTGCAAGAATTGGGGCTCTTCTAACGTGCCAGGTCACTCCCAGACAAGGACTGGTGGTGATGGGCAATTTAAATCAATGGGTGACATCACTGTCAAGCTGCTGCTTGGTATTTTTAAATAAATTCCATTAGAGAAGTCTCCACGTTTTGGAAAAGAGCAAATGTCAGTGCTTTCTACCAAATTAGAAAGGAGGAAAGAAGAATGACCCTGAAAATGATAGATAAGTCAGCTTAATGTCACAAACCCTGGGTGACGCTGGAACAGATCATCAAATGATCGATTTATAATCACTCAGAAAATTAAGAGCTAACAAGAGCAATCAAATCGCTTTGGGAGCTACACATTATACCACAGTAATTTAACACAAGGGCAGTTCATCTAAACAAGGGCAGCAGGGATGGGAGAGCCAGAGATAAGTCTCTCCTGAGCTCAGGGAAACTTCAGAGTCTCAGCCTCAGGAGATTTTCGGAGGCAAAACAGGAGAATGTGGTCTGGATCATAGAACTCTGAAGGAGTTTGCTTGTCCTTAACCCAGTGTGACTTAGTTGAGTTGAGTTGAGTTATTGTTTGCAGGGGAAAAAAAGGCATAGGACCTATTTCTATCCTTTACTGACACAGTTGAACACCACAATAAGTATAACGGAACAGCTACTATGTGGTAGGATTTATGCATAAATTATCTATAACCTTCCTCCTTCACCACTTCCTCAGTGATGCTGCAAAGTAGTTATTTTCTTCACTTGGAAATGGAAAGTACAAATCTGAGAGGGACAAATATGACTTGTCCATGGCTATATAGCTGCTAAGTGGTAGAGCAAAGGCTCACACTCAAGTCTGTGTCTCCAGAATCTGGGCCAATATGAATGGTCAAAGCCACAATTTATACCAAGTAATTATAGCTCCTTCCTTGGAAAGGTGAATCAAAATAATCCACTTATTTTTCTCATACTGCAGGCTACAGACATTTGGTTAAGATGATAGTCAAGAACAATCTTAAAGGGAAACATTTAGAGAAGGAATGCTCAGTCCATACAGAAGAAAGGAAACTATCAGGCACTCAGCCCTAAGTTCCAGATGATAGTGGGAGAAGGGAAGGTGGGGGCAGGAAAACTTATGTTCTATTTTGTGGGTAAATGTCTGTCAATTAGAGTATCACTTTCCAGTCCTCCACTGACTGTCATTCGGTTGCCTTGTCTCCCACAACTGGAAGACACGAACACACACACACTTTGAAATCTGAAACAATTACTCCTATTTTCCAAAGCCTATGCATGGCTCTGTCAGCTAATTTAAAGAAAGATACGCATAAGATATAAAACAGCATAGGTTCTTGAAACACTAACATTAGAAAATGTTTTATAGATCTAAGCCCACCTTTTCATTGTATAGCTGGAGAGTCTAAGATTCAAAGAGGTTAAGATACTACTTACCCAGTATCACACAGTCAGTTGATTTTAGTTCAGGACAAGAACACAGAACTCCTAATCTGATACCTCAGTGCTTGTCTATCACAGCTAAGAAATAAAAAAGTGACTCTAGAATGAATGAACATAATTCAAAATTTCTTTTTCTTTCACACACACACACACACACACACACACACACACACACCACACAAATAAAAATGAATAGTTACTAGTAATGAATGGTTACCAAAAAATGAATAGTTACCAGTAAGACTGTAGATATTAACCAACTACAGCAAGAAATGTTGAATATCTGTCAGCAATGCTGTACTTGGAAAGAAAAATAAGGTAATAGGTTCCAGAAATTCCAGGGTATAACAAAAGTAGCATGATGGCCAAGGGTCCAGACACAAATTTGCCTTTATACAATAAAATCCTTAGAAGACTGTATAGTTTCTTCCCCAAACTTTAAAAAAGAGGTGGTTGAGCTGGAGAGAATTCAGAATAAAGGGAACAGATGGTTAACCTTTTTGTGTAGGATTTACTTTCCTTCCTATTAAATAAATCAAGGGGGAAAGGGGGTTGGCTTGAGGGCCTGATGGAATTTGAGGCCAAAAGTGAACTGATGAGATTTGATGAGATGCCAAAAAGAAATTTAGTTTGTTCATAACATAAAAAGTGTCCTGACCATTCAGATACTGATGCTCTGGAAAGGCCTGTGCAGGATTCCTAGAATCATCTTCAACCTGAAAGCACTGCTTAAAAGAGACACAAGAAGGCTAAGTGGGGTGAGGACAGGGGCAGAGAGGTCCTGGGCACTTGAGGAAGTGAGCACCACAAGAGCACCACTAAAGAGGCAGAGGAGCCCCCTGGGAGGAGGACAGTGACCAACGGGAGGCCCCAGAGTAGTCAACGCTGGTGATGGCTACGGAGAGCTGTGAGGAACTGTGCCGGATGGCTTGGATCTTGAGAAAAAGATGGGAAAGGAAGAGCAGAGAAAAAGTGCACAATCTGCAGACTGAGAACTTTAGAGCTAGACTGAGCTGGAGGACATTTTCTAGCCCCTCTGAGCCCCCATTTCTCCTCCTCAACAGAAATGCTATGGGGCTTAGGGCCTCTCTAGGGAACATCCAAAGCACAAGCACAAGCACAGCACAAGAAGGAGAGGAACCAGCATTTGGGTGGTCATGTGACAGATCCTAAGCTTAGTCCCCAGTACTTGTTCTCTCACTCAGTTCTCCCTGCAATCCAAGCAATAGTCTTTCTCTTTCCCTTACCTCAAAGTATCTGTTTCTTGACCGAAGTCAAAAAGTTAGGAAATGACAGAGCTGAAATTTGAACCCTTATCTGTCTCACTCCAGATTTAAAAAAAAAAATAGTTTATTGTCAAATTGGTTTCCGTACAACACCCAGTGCTCTTCCCTACAAGTGCCCTCCTCCATCACCACCACCTCTTTTCCCCTCTCCCCCTCCCCCTTCAACCCTCAGTTGTTTTCAGTATTTAATAGTCTCTCAGGTTTTGGATCCCTCTCTCTCCCCAACTCTCTTTCCCTCTTCCCCTCCCTTTGGTCCTCCATTAGGTTTCTCCTGTCCTCCTGTTAGACCTATGTCACTCCAGATTTTTTATTCACCGAAACAATAAACCAGGTACTTTTGAAGCCGTGAATCAGGAGGCTAATGATTATTATCAAAATATATTTTTCCAGTGTGGGTTTCATTTTTTTGGAGGGCCCATGTAAAGTCCAAGAAAAATCTGGCAACAAAGAGAAGACTAGCTTAGAAGATGAGATACAAGGCTTTTTGATACAGATGGAACTTCTTGAAAGTACTCAAAATGTTAAAGTTAGCTCTCCTGGGTGTTCTTTTTAATATGCACGTCACAGTTGATAAGGTGTCAGCAGGAAGGAATCATACAATACTTACAGCAGCCATTTGAAGAACATAATTGCCCCAGCTGACATGTGTGACTGCTCTTTCATTATCATGTCAAGAGGACAGTTCAGCTTATAAACTGTTTGCAGTGAAAATAAAATAGGAAGCACTTGCTTAAAGTTTATTATAGCTTTGTAGAGTAACATAATTATGATTATAAGGTGTTCTTCCTTGGTGCGGACATTTTATTTGTTCTTCAGAGGATTTCTTTAAGACCAGGAAAGAGAATGTTATTTTGGTAGATGTTAAGCATAAAAGTCCCATTCATGGAAACTTTACTTGAATGTTCAATCATGGTCTCTGGAGGACATCAGCCAGCCAGGGCCTGCTGTGCTGTCTCATGCAGATTAAGAACATCTTAGCATGTGGCCTTGCTGCGATTTTCCTGGGATATCAAGGCCCCAAACTAATCTTCCGGACCAGCATCAATCTGCAGTAGAATTTAAAGTGAAAATGGAAGGTGATTTATTAAGGTCAGAACCAAGACTGCTCCACCTCCCCAGCAAGGCAATATAAGCAGGGAGTGGCTTTCACACCTGCTAAAATGAAAGGCTCCTTGGATGGGCAACCCCAAAATCCACCGATGGCTCCTTTCTGTGAACTGATTCCAGATCATATTCAGCACTCATACAATTTTAAGGACTAGAAGATGCCCAGAGACCCCCTTACCCAGTGTTTCATTTCACAGACGAAGTAGCTAAGATGGTCAAGGTTGCAGGCCTTGTCTGGGATGACAGAAGATAGAACCAGGAGGCAGACCTGGGACTCCTACTCCAACTTCGATCATCTCTACCTAAAGAGCATGAATCACTGGACACTGAGAAAAGACAAAGGGGAAAAGAAGAACCAGACAAAATGTGTCTTTGGTGCCCCCTTATCTCTCTGTTCTGTTCCCTGTAGTGAGTGAAATGAGAAGACAGAAACTCATGTGGGAGATTTCTATGGAATAAGCTTTCCAGGTACATGTGGTACACATCACACCGCGTGTATTCTGTTGCTCAGACCTCAGTTACATGGCCCCAAGCAACTGCTAGAGAAAAGCCTGTGCCCAGGAGGTGAAGGAATTTGGTTTGGGTAAATATATAGCAGTCTCCTTGAAATGTTCTAGTTTCTTGGCTTCTATGACATTTTACTTTTCTTGTTCTTAGATTCAGAAACCATTGACTGAAAAGGAAGCCAGATCCTCTTGAGACTCTTGTATGTCCCCATATACCCCACCATACATTTATACAATGAAAACTTTCCCACTTCTTCCCCCAAAAGATCTAAAGCCACTTACCAGGGAAACTGTGCACCAGGAAAAAGAATGTCTAGAATATACAATTTCTTTGAAGATTGTAAGATATGGGATCTGATCTGTCACTAATATTAAGAAACCCAAAATGTCACAATAATTCTTTGGGTAAAGTGAATGCCTATGGAGGTCACGTGATAAATTGAGTATTCTACCAAGACCATTTTAAAGAGAGTTCAAAAGGACTTCAGATACATCCTATGGTTAGTCTTCAGTACCCAAGTGTGTAACTGGATAGATATACTTAGCTCCTAGAAGAATCCTTACATTTATTGTGCAACTTTTGGAATAAGAGCCACTACAGTAGGAAAGACTAAGTGGAAGCCTCTAAAACTGCCCCAGCCTTGGCTGAAATAGTAACTCACAAACAATACTATATCCCTAAGGGAATTTCAGACATTAGTACCACCTTCCAAGAGTTAAAGGATACAAGAGTGGTACTCTCCCTCATAGCCCCCATCAATGTTTTGGCACCTGAGAAAACCAGACAACACTGGACTATCATAAGCTTAAAGAAGAAGACCTTCAACTGCAGAGGCTGTTTACAGATATGGCATCTCTACTGGAGCAAAACGAAATGATCTCAGACACCTATTCTGCTGCTACTAATCTAGCCATGTATTCTTCTCTATCTCCATCAACAGAGAGCATAAAAAAGACCAAAAGAGAGGCAAGGACAGAATTATACTTTAACTGTCCTGTCAAAACTAACTCTCATACTCTCTGTCAAAATATATTCCACAAGCCCTTGATCATCTTGATATTACACATAAAATGTTAGCATTCCTCTAAATTGATGACATCATACTAATTGCACTAACATGGCAAACACTACGGTTGCCCGAGAAAGATACCTTATGCCGGAAGGTGTAAGAAAAACCCTGTGAAGACACAGGATCCTGACACATCCAGGCAGTTTTAGGAAATGCTGTGGGGCAGGGCATATTACAACCCCTGTACAGTAAAAGACACATTTCTTTAACATATATCTCCTATACTAAGTATCTGATTATCTCATTGAAATTTGGAGGTAGTATATATGACATACTTAAAAATCTTAGTAGTATCCATCACACCTGATGCATGTTATCAGGTGAATTAGGAGACAGACAATTCTGAGTGAGTCACAGGCTGTGGTACAAGTGTTCTTACCACTCAAGTTGTATGACCCACAAGATCCACGGTTGCTTAAATGTGTCCATAGCAGGATATCACAGATGTGTAAAATCCTTGGCAAGCCTAACAGGAAAGGTACAATACATATCCCAAAAATCTGGACCATGGCCAACACTTCTGCAGTAGAGAACAACTCACCACTTGAAAAATAGTTTCTGGTGCACAGCTGAACCTAAGTATATATAGAGCAGGTCCAGAAGGCACGATTAAACTATTTTAACAGAACCTAGACTCCATGTCCTCAACCTCTATTGCATCGATGCCTCTCCCTCAGCTCATGATAAACTTCTTTTCCATGACAAACTAAGGTAGATGGAAAAAAACCAAACTTGGTTCACAGTTGGATTGGGGCATGAGAGGGTATGTTAGTGATATGTTGGTGCTAACAAAATGTGGCCTACTTCCATAATACAGCTTCTCCTCAAGACTAGCCCTAAAGGAGAGGGGGAAAAGCAAGTCATGCCTAGTGGACAGGTCTGTAATCAGTACTCTATGGTCCAGTTCATATGGAGAAATGACTAGAAGGAAGAACAGCCATGAAACCCTGGTAGTACCTCTTTACACTCCCATACCCAGTGACAACAATATAAAAGAGCAGCCATTTCAACCATAGCCAAATGAGGGCAAAGAAAGTAAGAGCATGGCCTTCTAGAGGATGAAGGGCTGTATCATCCCACAGGCCAGCCAACTCAGACTAGCTGAAGGACTAAATGAGGCTGAAGGAAACTAGTGGTTGAAAAGGTACATTTAAAAATCAGGGTGCCTGGGTGGCTCAGCCGTTTGAGTGTCTGACTTCAGTTCAGGTCATGATCTCATGGTTTGTGAGTTTGAGCCCCACATCAGGCTCTGTGCTATGCTGACAGATCAGAGCCTGGATTCTGTTTTGGATTCTGTGTCTCCTCCTCTCCCTGCCCTTCCCCCACTTGTGCTCTGTCTCCTGTCTCTCAAAAATAAATAAATGTAAAAACAAAAAATTAAAAATATATATCAACCAAGGCTTCAGGAAAGCCACTATAATTGAAATTGTATCTCCCTTACTAACTTTGTCTTAGCTCACTCAGAGATTGCAGTTAGCCACCACTACGAGAGGACTCTGTGACTGGTGAGATTTTTAATTCCCCTCTCAGGAAAGAACAGGTAGAATAGTGATCATACACACACACACACACACACACACACACACACACACACACACACACACGTAGGCACACATGCACGCATGCATAAAAGGAAGAGAAGGAAAAGAAAAACGATTCCCTTCATCCCTTTAGTAATATGGCAGCTGGATACCATGGAGAGGATAATCTGGGTGATACAAGTGGGAAACTATCGAACACTGCCCAAGTACCACCCAGGTACTTGACCCTTCACTGTCTCTTCCAGCTCTGCAGGCTTTCTTATCCAACTTAACCAGCTGCATCTCAACAGTGCTTCACCTTCTCCCTGCACCTTGCCTCTTTTCTTTCTTCTCTCCCAAGTGCTGTCCTGTTGAAGCCATTTCAGGACCCAAAATGGTGCCCACAGGCACGAATGCACAGTCAGGAAACGCAAGGAAGTTAGCACCCTTGCCAATGGGAGGCAAGGGTCAGTAGATAAATTCTTTCCCTATCTCCTCTTTCCCACACAAGGGCAGTTCTGAGACACAATTTCTATAACTTCTCAGAGATGTTTAAGATCTCCTGGTTTAAGTAATTAATTACACGGGTGTCCTGCGGATAGCATCTTCATATGGGCTTTCCCTCCTTGCCTTCCCTACTCATCGTGGTCCTTCACTCCTGCTGCCTAATATTACATTTCTTAATAAAATAATAGCAGAGAAGCCTTCTGCCTAAGCTTCTGTTTTCTTGGGAACTAAGAAAGGCTAAGACAGTTACTAGTGTTGATTTGATTATTATTGTTGTTGTTATAATTACCACCTAAAATAGATTTGTTGAAAATATTATAATTAGTAACACATTTGAACTTCTTAGAAGCAATGCCTAAACACTGGCTATCATCATCATTAACCATTTTCATTATTGTTACCTCCAGACCACATTTCCTGCACTGGTCTCTGCCTTTCTCAAACTCTATATTCTATAGAAATTGAACTTGTCCACAAATGAGAGGACATGTTCCAAGGTACTCCTTCTTGTAATGACTTTAGGGAAAGGGATAGAGAACGAGCGCTAGAAGTGGAAGAGAAGGTATTTTGGGACCATGATGAGGTGGTCCCCAAAATGTTCAGACTATTCTAAACCTTGCTCATTTATCCATCTCTTCAGAACTCATTCATCATTAATTATCTAAACCAAGAAGGGCTACTTTTGACTTTATGGTGTTCTACAAAATTTATACACACATATATACACACATGCACATGTACATATACACAAATATGTTTTGTTTTCCTATCAACCCTGAAGAACCTACTGAATACCTCTCCTAGGGTCCTGATTCAGGCTGAGCAGATTCTGGTGTTTGATTAAAGCTTGTTTCTGGACTGCAGGACAGGGTGCACAGAATTTCCTCTCATTGTTCCCCCATGGCACCTTTTCTTTCCACTCTCAGCTGTTCATCTCACCTGCCTAGATGCCCAACAAAGCATGAGCTACCTGTATCTAGCATTTCTTTTTCACAATTCCAAAGGTGCTTTTTTGCAATTAAATAAGACTTTACTTAGGCAGAGAAATTTGCCATTCTTGGGAGGAAGCACAAAAAGAGAGTCCCAAGCGCTCCTAAGTCTTCATGGAATACTCTGTTCCACTCTACAGCCATCTTGGCCACTTTGGCCAGGCTGGGCACACTACCCTCGCTGTAGACCCCTGCCTTGCACAACTTGAGAGGAATTTGTGTGTCTATGTGGGGTCAGGGGAGAGAATCATTCACAAGGGACAAAGCTGGCAAATATCCTCCAATGCATCTCCCAGACTTCGTATGGTCCACACTTAGCACCTGGGCTGAGTGTAGGAGTTTACAAGTAAATGCTGTGGGGTAGCAGAAAATGTCCTTCCACATTACCCCCACATTTTCCTGTAATCATTTTTCCTTGTCTATTTTATCAGTGTTCATGTCACAAACTGTTACTGGCACCGGATCTTTCTCTTGCTATTTTAATTTTCTTTCACCATTTTCAAAATTAAAGGGACTACATTTTTATTTCAGACCTCCCTTCCTCTGCCTCTTACCAAATTACTTGGAATAAAGTCTGTCAAGAGGAAAGAAAACCTGCTTTCCTACCCTCAGTATTTTTAAGCTTTTCATCTTTGGCAACCAGAGGGGACGGCAATTGTTAACAGGGCTTTCTAAACTCTAGACATCATGAGACCTACAGGGCTCAGCATGTGCTACAGAATTCCTTGCCAATTTTGTTACCTTTATGGCTCATTTACAGTTAGATGAGAGATTTCCTCACCTAAGGAGAGTCTTATCCTTGAGGATCTGTAAAAAGATAGTCATTTTCATGGATTTTTTTGAACATCAGAAATTTTAATCCTTGTAGAAAAATGTTAAAGTATTTCAGCTTGGATACCCTAAGAAATGGTAATTTTCAGAAATACTGTTTTGATGCTTTGATAATAGATATAATTGGAGCCATACTATTAAGGATTAAAAGCACAATGTACAAAAGTGTTCCATATCTAAGTGAAGGAAGTGCTGACTTTTAGCTCAAACCTAAAAAGCCTACCTTTTTGCACAAGAGGACAATCACTACATTGTCAGTTGTGAATGAATGGTGGCAATTCTGTACTCACCGGAACTCTAAATACACCAGAATTTTTGGAGCCCATAAACTTTCTCAGAACAAAAAAGAAAATCACAAAAGAGACATGTCCTCTCTATAGACCTTTTCTACAGAAATCAAACATCTCTTTCTCTTTGCATAGCTTTCACTGCTCACCCAGCCCCAATCTCCTATTATACTGTTCTGATTAGGTTTATCTGGTTCCAAGAAATAGAAATTCACTCCAATTACTTCATATACTTCTGGGCTCGTTGAAAAGATGTGCAATCATGGGAGTCAGACAACAAGCAAAATCCAGATCTTAGTGCAGGTGAGAGCTGCATAGGAACTCCTGGGAGAAGAATGTCATGGATCTTCATTAGGGTATATAAGGCAATCTGTCATCAACATCACTTAGCAACTTCCCATGTGTCCATATCTCTCTACCAACTGGCTTTCTCACCCTTTGCTTTTCTCTAGTGTCAAAGCCTTTTTTGACTTAGAATTTCTTCCCTCATTTTCTCCCATCTCCAAGGGTGGGGGGGAAAGAAGGACAGAACACAAGACTCTGATCTTGAAATAGGTCAGTCTCTAGCTATTTCCTGTGCAAACTCTCAGAAGAATCTGATTCACCTCCATTGATTTGTTGTTGCTTTGTTTGTACTAGGCCACATTACAGGTAGCTGGATAGCCTGTAGACTGGCTGCTTTGAGGTCATGTGACCACCTCTGATCCAGGCTAGAGTCACACCACACAAAGACCATCGTATGGCCCTAAGCAGACCATTGAACCTAGGAGGGAATCCAGTGTGGCAGCCCCAATGTCTAAGCCATCACATTCCCTTAGATAGACCTTAGCTCTTAATCATTCATAATGCTGTGTTGTTCACTAATTTCTTCATGTATTCATATCCTTTTTCCCTTTTTTGAAAATATTTTTAATCAAACATTTATTCATACAGAAAAATACACCAGACAGAATAATGCAGCTATATGAAATTTTACAAACATGAGTAGCAAGTATACTATCTCCCACCCACTATGCCTACAAAGGTAACAGCTATTCTGACTTCTAAAAAAATAGGTGAGTTGGACTGCTTATAAACATTAAATAAAAGCAGTCACATAATATGGGCAATTTTTTGTCCTGCTTACTTTGCTCAACCCTGTTTGAATGACTCACCCTTGCTGTTGAGTATATAATTTACTTACTTTCATTGTCTTACTAAAATTTGATAGTCTTTTTAAATTTCTACAAATATGGTGATTATAATTGAATTTGGTACCCTAAGTGTGGTTTAATGATGCAAAAGTACAAACTGTTACTGACTGACATATTTATATAGTTCATATTTTTAAAAAATCATATTAGTTAACAGTGTAGTATCAGTTTCAGGAATATAATTTAGTGATTCATCACTTACATATAACACCCAGTACTTATCAAAACAAGTGCCCTCTTTAATGCCTATCACCCATTTATCCCATCCCCCATTTTCCTACCTCCATCAATCCTCAATTTGCTCTCTATAATTAAGTGTCCCTTATGGTTTACCTCCCTCTCTTTTTTTCTCCCTTCCCCTATGTTCATCTGTTTTGTTTCTTAAATTTCACATATGAGAGAAATCACAGGATATTTGCCTTTCTCTGACTGACTTATTTCACTTAGCATAATACACTCCAATTCCATCCATGTTTGTTATAAATGCAAGATTTCATCCTTTTTGAATGTTGAGTAATATTCCATTGTATGTATATACCACATCTTCTTTTTCCATTCTTCAATTGATGAATGTTTGGGATCTTTCCATAATTTGGCTATTGTTGATAGTGCTACTATAAACATTGGGGTGCATGTGCCCCTTCAAATCAGCATTTTTGTACCCTTTTGACAAATACCTAGTAGCCCAATTGCTGGGTCATAGGGAAGTTCTTTTTTTAACTTTTGGAGCAACCTACATATTGTTTTCCAGAGTGGCAGCACCAGTTTGCATTCCCACCAACAGTACAAAAGGGTTCCCCCTTGCCAATATCTGTTGTTTCCTGAGTTGTTAATTTTAGCCATTCTGACTGGTGTTAGGTGGTGTCTCTTACTCTGAGCTGGCATATAAGCTACTTGAAAGCAGAGGCCATTTTTTAGAGTTCTGTGTTCTCCACAGCACCTGGCACAGGGATAAACTTACCCAGTAATATTAGATTATTGGCTTCCTCAGGAACCTAGTTAAAACAACAAACTAACAAAAATGGCTCGTCCATTGGCCAAATCTCCATATGCCTTCTATAACCTCTGTATCATAGTTTTACTACTTACTATATCTACTAATACGTCAACCTGTCCCACCAAGATTTGAGGGTGTGTGATCATTCATTTCCTAATAACAATACTAAGGCCCTAGAAGTTTCTGGAAAGAAGAACTCATAGGTTAATTTTTTTGCTCCATGAGAAAAGAAGATTCAGTATAGATTGAAATAAGAGTCCATGTGTAGGGCGCCTGGATGGCTCAGTTGGTTTGGCTTCCAAATCTTAATTTCAGCTCAGGTCATGATCCCAGTGTCATGGGATCGAGCCCCACTTTGGGCTCTGCACTGAGATGGATGCTGCTTAATATTCTATATCTCTTGGGGCACCTGGGTGGCTCAGTTGGTTAAGCGGCCGACTTTGTGGCTCAGGTCATGATCTCCTGGTTTGGGAGCTCAAGCCTCACATCAGGCTCTGTGCTGACAGTGCAGATCCTGGAGCCTGCTTTCCATTCTGTGCCTCCCTCTCTCTGTCCCTCCCTTGCTTGCACTCTTTCTTTCTCTCAAAAAGAAGCAAACATTTAAAAAAAATATTTAAAAAAAAACAGATTCTCTCTCTTGGGACACCTGGGTGGCTCATTCAGTTAAGCATGACCTCACAGTTTGTGGGCCTGAGCCCCATGACATACCCTGCACTGACAATGTGGAAATTGGAAGTCTCTCTCTCTCTCTCTCTCTCTCTCTCTCTCTCTCTCTCTCTCCCTGTGTCCCTCCCCTGCTTGTTCTCTCTCTCAAAATAAAAACACTTAAACAAATATTTGGGACACCTGGGTGGCTCAGTCAGTTGAATGTCCCTCCAACTTCAGCTTAGCCCATGATCTCACAGTGCGTGAGTTGGAGCCCCACATTGACTGGCTGCTATCAGCCTGTCAGCACAGAGACTACTTCAGATCCTCTGTCCTCCTGTCTCTGCCCCTCCCCATTTGCACTCTCTCAAAAAAAAAAAATTAAATATTTTTTAAACAGAATTCTCTCTCTCTCTGAAATTAAAAAACATAATCCTCTGGTGGATCCGGGACCTCACATAACATCTCTACTCCGGCAAGTCCACTTCCCAGGGACTTTTGTTTCCCTCTTCTGGTATCTGCAATGGCAATTCTGCTGTTTCTACTTCACTCAGCAAGGGCTGTTCTTTTCTCTTGCTTTCAGAAGCCATTCTAGCAGCGAGTCTCTGCACTGGAGTCTTTGACAAGGTAGTAAATCATCTGTCCCAAGAAAGTGCCTCCAGGAGGTGCCTGGGTGGCTCAGTTGGTGACTAACTCTTAATTTCAGCTCAGGTCATGATCTCATGGTTTGTGAGATCAAACCCCGTGTCTGACTCTGTGCTGTCAGCATGGAGCCTGCTTGAGATTCTCTCTCTCCCTCTCTCTCTCTCTCTGCCCCTCCCTGCTCATGCTCTCTCACATGCACGCTCTTTCTCTCCCTCTCAAAAATAAATAAACTTTTAAAAAGGGCCTCCCAGCCAATAAACCCTTCTTACCCAATGTTATGTTTTGGCTCCCTAAGAACCCTCAAAATGCAGTACGATGGGTACTCCCCTAGCTGCTCTTGGCACACGCCGACGAGATCTTGTAACCCCTTTAGAGTATAATGCCATTCCTTCCTTATCAGACTCAGGCCATCCCCAATTGGGACACATTGTGATTTAACCCTATAGGCCAAACATCCAAGAAAAGAGGTGGGGCCATATCTTGATGACAATGGGGAGAAGCCTGATACCTGGCAGAAGAATGGCCAGCAATGGCTTCTCACATGAAAGGAGTGTGTATTGGCTCTTCACAGGGAAAGGAACCACCTCTGAAAACTGAAAATTCAGAGGAGTTTGGAGAGCCAACACCTGGGATACAGGTAACAGATTACCCCATCCCGTATGTCAGGATAAGGATAATTTTTTCAACCAGGATCCTGGCTTTGGCATAGCAGACCTGCTTCAGCTGGTTATGCAGCTCCATTTAACCCTGAGTTTGGTGTGCTATTTCTCTCCCCATGCTGAAGAGAAAGGATCTTTTTAAGCTACCAAAAAGGATTTCTGATTGATTCCCTTAGTTATCAATTTTTAACTGCCTTTAGCTTTTCATTATCCTGCTAATAAGCATCAATTTTACTTAATAACAAGCCAATTCCAGTTTCCTTGTCTGAATTATTTCCCCTTGTACTTCTCAAATGCCTAAACAATTGCACTGGAACATTCTTTCAATTCACCAGAGAAAGTTTTTTCAGTTGGGCCAACATGTTATGCCAGACACTAATCTGGGCTCCCCATATACCACCTGGGATAGGATTCTCATTGCCAATCAGGCACTGAGTGATCCAAGCCCAAAGCCTCATCTTAGCACCTGTTTCCTTCTAGCACTCCTGGAACCACTGTGTCAGTGGGGTCTTCTGGGAAACAGGGGCGGAGACAAGAGTTAACAATGCAGATGGAAGAGTAATACCCATGAAAAGAAAAGGGAAGAAGTAGGATTGGGCAGGGGGGAGACAGAAGACCATAATGCACTTAGGACAAACTCTTTGTTTGGCCAGTAAGATCTTTGAAGCAAGATTGCCCATTAGGGGAGTCCTTGCTCACAGGCTGAGGCAGACCTGAAGAAGTTAACAGCAGGACGCTACCAGTGAACCACACTTCTTACTACTGAGTAACAGTCCTGTTTTGCAGGAGGACTTGAGAAATGCATCTCTCTGTCTGCCACTATGCGAACTAAAATAATAAGGCTCTATCCTCCATGTGGGTCTAAATATATATTGACCTAGTTAAAGCCAGACTGCCCCTCATGGAAATTTGGATTAATTCGACATGGTTTAATGAGTCCCTCAATCGTCTCTCATCTCTAAAAGCTGCTAAGTTCCTCTGAGTCTTTTCCTAGTGTGTACCCAAATATCTTCCTGACGTCTCCGTGTCAAAGGAGATTAATAATAACCCTGAGAAAGAGGCAAGTTTAAACAATGCCCTCACCTCTGCAGCTATGTCTTATTTTCTAACTAGCTTGCTCTGAAGAGGAAATCAAATGGCTTATGGTTGGATCAACCAAAAAAATCAGTCATTTGCAAGTTCTCCAAACAGACTCTGAGTATCAAACAGCTCCCAAGTTAACATTTCGCAGGTTAAACCACATCGGTCATAGTAAAAACTGCTAAGGATAAAATCAGAGCCTAAGCTCTGGCTCTATGATGTCCACAGTATTTCTGAGCATGTGTAGGAAATTCTACAACGAGAGCAGACTGAGGAAAACATTCACACTACAAACCCCTTCCTGAGAGCTACTAGTCAACGGAGCAGCTCCTCAGGAGCCCAAAACGATCAATTCAGGAGCTTCCCCATTTGTTGACATTGTGGGGAAGCTCTGAGCATTCTCAAAAAGAGTGAATTGCTAGCCCACAAGAATTCAAGTCTCTTCTTCTCCCCTCACCCCCCCAAAATATTATGGATCTAAGAATGTGTCCAACCTGAATACAGATAATACTGGACTGTAATTAAGTGAAACTTTAATGTTACAAAGAATGATCTGGTTCAGAAACTTGGAACAGTTCTTCCTAGAAGGTAAGAAAGGTGTGATCCCTGGAGAAGAGGGAGGTAAAAGAACTTGAGAAAAAAAAGAAAAAACAGGTGTTTAGGTGCTCTGTGGTCTCATAAAGGAACAGAAGCTGAGAAGAGACAGGGAGAATCAAGACAGGCTAAGTGAAGTGCCACCTGAGCTCAGGAAGGACCAGCTGGGACCACAGGACACTGGCCATGGACATTCCCTAACTGTTTTCACCTTAGAACTTGGAGTCACTGTGGAATCACTTGGGCTGATGGCTCAAGGGCCCAGGAGAAAATCAGGTCTTTCCTAAGGGTGAAGTGAAATGAATAGCCATTTCCCATATTCCCAAGACTGTGAAAAGTGAGCTCACAAGGATAGAAATAAGGCCAACTATCAAAAAAAGGCCAGTGACCTCAAGGTCAAAGCAGAAGCAGCAGCTTAGGAATAGCCACACAATCTGCATAATCCATGGGTCCCAATTAGAATTAAAATTAGAATGTGGGTCCCCTTGCTCAAAAATTATTGAGCATTTCAAATGCAACAACTGAGTATTAAGCCAAGTGCAGGGCCCCTCTGAGCAAGGGGCCCCTGCAACTGCACAGGTTGCAACTCCATAAATCCACCCCTACAGAACTTAACTGTATTAGTTATTTGTTGCTGGGGAAGGAAAATTAGGCCCTGCCTTTGAAGAAAGTAGCCTCAAAAAAAAAAAAAACCCCACCTATGGACATATTTAAAACTTCCACAGCTGTCTTCAGGTCAGAAATTATTTACATTCTTCCCATATGCAAAATGGACTCACCTCCCAAGATTCCTCAAAAGCCTCATCCTTTTGGGTCATCAACTCAAAATCCAGGACACGGACATCTAAATCAAGTCCAAATAAGCGCGACCAAAAATCTGTTTATCTATTGCTATGTAACAAATTGCCCCCAAATGAATTAAAGCAATAAACATTTCCTATTGCAGTGATTGCCATTTGTGTGGCAGGAATTCAGGAGAGGCTTAACTGGGTGGTCTGGCTCAGGAATTCATGAGGTTGCAGCCAAGATGTCGGGGAGGGCTGCAATCATCTGAAAGCCTGACTATGACCGGTTAATCCACTTCAAGATGACTCACATGACTATTGATAGGAAGCCTCAGTTTTTAGCCACAGTTCTTCCTATAGGGCTGCCTGAGTGGGCCAACAGGCTTTCCTCAAAGTAGATGATCCAAAAAGAGAACAAAGGGGAGTTGCAATGCCTTTTGTGCCCCAATTTTAGACATCATACATCATCAGTTCTGTCATCTTCCACTTGTAAGAAGCAGGCCACTAACTCCTGTTCTCATTCAAAGGAAGGATAATTAAGTTCATATATGGAGAGGGTGCCTGGCTGGCTCTGTCAGAGAAGCATGCAACTCTTCATCATGAGGTTGTGAGTTCGAGCCTCATGTTGAGTGTAGAGATTACCTAAATAAACTTTTTTTAAAAAAAAGTTCATATATGGGGGCGCCTGGGTGGCTCAGTCGGTTGAGCCTCCGACTTCGGCTCAGGTCAGATCTCGCGTTCGTGGGTTCGAGCCCCGCGTCAGGCTCTGTGCTGACAGCTAGCTCAGAGCCTGGAGCCTGCTTCCGGTTCTGTGTCTCCCCTCTCTGCTCCTCCCCCTCTCATGCTCTGTCTCTCTCTGTATCAAAAATAAATAAAACATTTTTTAAAAAGTTCATATATGGAAATATGGAAATGAGGGAGAGATAGCTAGGAATTTTGAGACCTATTCTAAAATCTCCAAATTTACTAATTCAGTACTTATACAGAGCGCTCTTTCATTCAGAAATACTCTCATGTAAGAATATTGTTCACAGCTGCATTAAAAAAAATAGTAGAGGGAAGCCTAGATGGCTCAGTCAGTTAAGCGTCCAATTTCAGCTCAGGTCATGATCTCATGGTTCATGCTGACATGTCATGCTGACATGTCATGCTGACAGCTCAGAGCCTGGAAACTGCTTCAGATTCTGTGTTTCCCTCTCTCTCTACCCCTCCCCTGCTCACACTGTGTCTCTCTCTTTCTCTCAAAAATAGATAAACATTAAAAAAAAAGCCAATAGTAGAAAAAGCAGTGAACCCAAGAAGGTTCCTTAAGCCCTCAAATGGTGACAAGAAAGAGCTCCCTGACATTCTGTAAGTCTAAAGAACCATATCCCCCTTCACTATTGACCCGATTCTGTCTGCTTAAACTAGTCTGAGTCTGTCTTGGGTTGAGGAAAGTACCTGTGACCATGAAACAAAGGGAAGGTGGTTATGTGGGTATAGCAGCTGCAATGTGACTTCACGAACACCTTCAGACCCAGCAGAAGAGGCCACCAAGAGTAAGAACAGGGAGTGACTGTCGCTGAGGACCACACAAGCCCAGCCTTCAGCCAAGAAAAGCATACCTGTGGTAAGGGAAGTTTTCTTTGTCATCCTTCCTACTCCTCTTTCTATACTTTCTCTCTTCTACCTTGTGGAAGACCTGGATTTTTTCCTCCAAATATTATCCTCTGCTGTGAGGAAGCACATGCTTGAAGCATTCCAAAAATAACCTGAAGACCTCAGGTACCTATAAACCCAGGTATGTAGTCAGTAATAACCAGTATCATAAACACAAACAGGAGACAGAACCTCAAAGAAATCACCAGATATCAATAGAGGCAGATGAGGAGTAGCATAATGAATCAAAAAAATATGTTGGGAAATCTACAAGCCAAGGGAAGAAAACCGTAAGGGAGTACTTAGGTAATGCTTTTAAAAATGATGAGATATAGGAGACAGAGTTAAGATGGCAGTGCCACATGGAGATCCTGAGCTTGTCTTGTTCCTGAAATGCAGCTAGAGCAGCACCAGGCCATTTTGAACACCTAGGTCATTTATCTGAGGATTAACGCAATCTGGGTAGCTTGAGCCGCAGAATTCAGCAGGTACACAGTACAGAGAGGGGAACTGGGGGAAAGAGCTGCTGCAGAGGGTAGGCAGCTGTTTTTGTGGAGAGAGGACAGAGAAAAGAAGAGGGGGAAAATGTGGCAAATTGGGATTGTGCAAGAAAAGCACTCCCCCAAAAGCAGCTGGAGAGAAAGAGAAAGAGTGAAAATACTCACAAATGATTGAACAAGAAACCTGTTTCCCAAAACCACTGATGAAGAGAAAAGAGAAAGTTTCAATACCACAGGGATTCTATAAACAGTGGAGTGTAGAGTCTGAAGTTCCAGAGCTCAGTGCCTGGGAGTGCTGTGGTGAGGAAGCAGAGAGAATCCCCAAGAGAAGGCTGCGGGGTCAAAGGGGCCCATGTGGCGCACGGGAAGAAGTGGTTCTGCTGCTTGGAGTGCATTTGGTAGAGGCAATATGGCCTTCCCACAGGCAGAGGTCTAAGCAGACTCTGGAGAGCAGCCATGTTTCCTGGTATTAGGTCAAAGATGCCAGAGTGAGGTGAAATCAGACACCAGCTCTGTGTTGTGATTTGCCATAATCTCTGAACCTCTGCCACTGTGCGATCACATGAACATTTTCTGGGGCAAGCCTGCACCCAGCCATTGCTCAGCAAGACCCTCACCCAGAAAGTCGATGCAGATCCAAGCTACAGGTATCTCTGAAGTGTGGGGTTTTGAAACACAACCCCATCTGAGATTTGGAAGAAGGTGCCACCTGGCAGACAGACAGCTTGGACATGGACAGGGTAGAGGCAGGGAGTGGATGGAAGCCTGAGGCAAAGGAGGGGTGCTGTAGATGAGAGCTGGAAGTTACTGTGCCAGAGACTGGGGAGCAGAGTGAAGCCATTTCCACCTCTCCTGTGTGCACAGGACACTGATCCACCCCAGTAAGCCAAGCAGCGCCACCTAGGGGAGAACAGAACCATTACACAAAGCCCCAGCCAGCTGCACTCTCCAGGCACATTACCTAGAAGACCAGCCCATGCTTAGTGTATGGACTACGGAGGACTTCATAGTTTCAGTTCGAGGGGAAACTGGAGGTAACTTCGTTCAGGCTTCATTATGTTTGTTGGTTCATTTATTTGTTCGTTTTCTTTGCTTCTGTTTTTGCTTACATTGTTTTATTTTCTTCTTTGTAGTTCTTTCATTTCTTCCTCATTCTTGGATACAGAAAGAAAAACTTATTTTTATTTTTCTTTTTTTAATTTATTTTTTGTTTAAAAATTTTCTATTCTATTTCATTATATTCTATTTTTTATGTAATTTCTAAATTTTTTCTTACCATTTTCTCCTTTTCTTTCCCTTTTTCTCTATTATCAACCTTCTTTCAACTAGCAAACCAAAACACACCTAAGATCTAGCTTCTTTTATTTGATTTTTTGGTTTTGTTTTTAGTTTTTATGTTTTTATTTTGTATTATTTTCCTTCCTCCAAAAATCACATAATAAAGGAATTCACTCCTAAAAAAAAGAATAGGTAGAAATGACAGCCAGAGGCTTAATCAACACAGATATAAGCAAGATGTCAAAACTAGAATTTAGAATCACAATAATAAGAATACTAGCTGTGGTTGAAAAAAAGCAAAGAATCTCTTTCTGTGTAAATAAAAGAAATAAAATGTAGTCAAGATGAAACTTAAAATGCTATAACCAAGATGCATCTTGAATGGATGCAAAGACGTCAAAAATGGATGAAGTAGAGGAAGGAATCAGTGATTTAGAAGATAAAATTATGTAGAATAATGAGGCAAGGGAAAAAGAGAGGAAAACGAAGGCAAAAGAGCAAGATATAAGAATTAGAGAACTCAGTGACTTATTAAAAAGGAATAATATCCAAATCAGAGAAGTCCCAGAAGATGAAGAAAGAGAGAAAGGGGCACACAGTTTATGTGAGCCAATCATAGCAAAAATCTTTCCAAGCCTGGGGAAAGACACAGACATTAAAATCCAAGAAGCAAGAGAACTCCCACTATTTTCAATAAAAACTGACCACCAACAAGGCATATAATCAAATTAACAAAACACACAGATAAGGAAAGAATTATTAAAGCAACAAGGGAAAAAGTCCTTAATCAAGAAGGGAAGATAGATCAAGTTCACAGCAAACCCTACCAGAGAAACATGGCAGGCCAGAAAGGAGTGGCAGGATATATTCAATGTACCGAATCAAAAAAAATATGCAGCCAAGAATTCTTTATCCACTAAGGCTATCATTCCAGATAGAAGGAGAGAGAAGGCATTTCCTAGACAAACAAAAACTAAAGGAGTTTGTGACCACTGAACCAGCCCTGTAAGAAACTTTAAGGGGGACTCTTAGAGTTGAGAAAAGAACAAAACAAAACAAAACAGACCAAAAGCAACAAAGACTAGAAAAGACCAGTGAACACCACCATAAACAACTCAACAGGCAACACAACAGTGTTACATTCAGATCTTTCAGTACTTACTCTAAATATCAATGAACGAAATGCTCCAATCAAAAGATACAGGTTATAAAAATGGATAAGAAAATAAGACCCATCTATATGCTGTGTACAAGAGACTCATTTTAGACTTAAACACACCTGCAGATTGAAAGTAAGGGGATGGAGAACCATCTATTATGCTAATGGTCATCAAAAAAAAGCTGGAATAGCCATACTTACAAAAGACAAACTATATTTTAAAATAGGGACTGTAACAAGAGATGATGAAAAAGGGTATTATAGCATAATTAAGGGGTCTGTCCACTAAGAAGATATAACAATTGTAAACATTTATTCCCCTAATATGAGAGCACCCAAATATATAAATCAACTAATCACAAACATAAAGAAACTCATTGATGTCTAATATCATAATAATATCATAATCATAATAATTACTGACAATAATGGACAAATCATGTAAGCAGTAAACCAACAAGGAAACAATGGCTTTCAATGATACCCTGGACTGGATGGACTTAACAGATAATTTTGGAAGATTTCATCATAAAGCAGCAGAATACATATTCATCTTGGGTGCACATGGAACATTTTCCAGAATAGATCACATACTGGGTCACAAATTGGCCCTCAACAAGTACAAAAATCAAGATCATATCTTGCATATTTTCAGAACACTATGAGCTCTATGAATGCATTTCAGAACACATTTCACAGTGCTATGAAACTCAAAATCAACCACAAGAAAAAATTTAGAAAGACCATGAATATTTGGAAATTTAAAAAAATCCTACTAAAGAATGAATGGGTTAACCAAGAAATTAAATAGGAAATTTAAAAGTACATGGAATCCAATGAAAATAAAAACACAACAGACAAAAACCAATAGGAGCAGCAAAGGTGGTAATAAGAAGGAAGTACACAGCAATCTAGGTCTTGCTAAAGAAGGAAGAAAGGCCTCAAATACACAACCTAATTTTACACCTAAAATAGCTGGAAAAGGAGTAGCAAATAAAGCCCAAAACTAGCAGAAGAAGGGAAATAATAAAGATTAGAGCAGAAATCAATGATATTGAAATAAATGAAAACCAGCACAGATCAATGATACCATGAGCTGGTTCTTTGAAAGACTTAACAAAATTGATAAACCCTAGCCAGTTGAGTCAAAAAGAAAAAGGAAAGGACCCAAGTAAATAAAATCACAAATGAAGGAGGAGAGATCACAGCCAACAACACAAAAATACAAACAATAATAAGAGAATATAATGAGCAACTATATGGCAACAAATTGGGCAATCTGGAAAAAGTGGACACATTCCTAGAAACATATCAACTACCAAAACTGAAACAGGAAGATATAGAAAATTTGAACAGATCCATAACCAGTAAAGAAATTGAAACAATAATCCAACATCTCCCAACAAACAAGAGTCCAGGGTTGGATGGCTTTCCAGGGGAATTCTACCAAGCATTTAAAGAAGAGTTAACACCTATCCTTTTGAAGCTGTTCCAAAAACTAGAAATGGAAGGAAAACTTCCAAACTCATTCTATGAGGCCAGATTATCTTGATTACAAAACCAAAGACCCCACTAAAAAGGAGAACTACAAACCAATTTCCATGATGAACATGAATGCAAAAATTCTCAAGCAGCCAACAATAATACATTTTCAAAAGTATTCATAATGACCAAGTGGGATTTATACCTGGCATGCAGGGCTGACTCAATATCCATGAAACACTCAGTGTAATACATCACATCAATAAAAAAAAAAAAAAGTATAAGAACCACATGATCCTCTCAATAGATGCAGAGAAAGTATTTGACAAAATACAGCATTCTTTCTTGATAAAAAAAAAAAATCCTTCAAGAAAGTAGGGATAGAAGGATCATACCTAGAGATCTTAAAAGCCATGTATGAAAGATCCACTGCTGATATCATCCTCAATGGGGGAAAACTGAGGGCTTTCCCCCTAAGGTGAGGAACACAACAAGAATGCCCACTCTCAGCATTGTTATTCAACATAGTGTTGGAAGGCCTAGCCTCAGCAATAGAGAACACAAAGAAATAAAAGAGATCCAAATCAGCAAGGGGGAAGTCAAATTTTCACTGAGATTCTATGTGGAAAACCCAAAATATTCCACCAGAACTGAACCTGAATTCAGCAAAGTCACAGGATATAAAATTAATGTACAGAAATCAGTTCCATTTCAATACACTATAATGAAGCAACAGAAAGAGAAATCAAGGACTCTATCCCATTTATAATTGCACCAAAATCCATGAAATATGTAGGAATAAACCTAACCAAAGAGGTGAAAAATCTACACTGAAAACTATAGAAAGCTTATGAAAGAAACTGAAGATGACACAAAAAATTGAAAAGACATTCCATGTTCATGGATTGGAAGAACAAATATGGTTAAAATGTCAATACTACCCAAAGCAATCTATATATTCAATGCAATCCCTATCAAAATAACATAAGCATTCTTCACAGAGCTATAACAAACAATCCCAAAATTTGTGTGAAACCAGAAAAGATGCCAAGTAGCCAAAGCAATCCTGAAAAAGCAAACCAAAATTGGAGACATCACAATTCCAGACTTTGAGCTACATTACAAAGCTGTAATCATCAAGACAGAATGGTATTGGCACAAAAAACAGACACATAGGTCTATAGAACAGAGTAAAGAATCCAGAAATAGGCCTACAACATTATGCCCAACTAATCTTTGACAAAGCAGTGAGGAATATCCAGTGGAAAAAAGACAGTCTCTTCAGCAAATGATGTTGGGAAAACTAGATAGTGACATGCAGAAAAATGAACCCGGACCACTTTCTTACACTATACATAAAAATAAACCCCAAATAGATAAAAGACCTAAGTGTAAGACAGGAAGCCATCAAAATCCTAGATGAAAAAACAGGCAACAACGTCTTTGACCTCAGCTGCAGCAACTTCTTACTTGACACATCTCCAGAGGCAAGCGAAACAAAAGCAAAAATGAACTATTGGGACCCCAACAAGATAAAAAGCTTCTGCACAGCAAAGCAAACAATCAACAAAACTTAAAGGCAACCGATGGAATGGGAGAAGATATCTGGAAATGATGTACCAGATAAAGGGTTAGTGTCCAAAATCTATAAAGAACTTACCAAACTCAACATCCAAAAAAACAACCCAGTGAAGAAATAAGCGAAAGACATAAATAGACACTTTTCCAAAGAAGACATCCAGATGGCTAACAGAAACATGGAAAAATGTTCACTCGTCATCAGGGAAATACAAATTAAAACCACAATGAGATACTACCTCACCCCAATTAGAATAGCTAAAATCAACAGCTCAGGCAAGAACCGATGATGGTGAGGATGTGGAGAAAGAGGATCTCTTTTGCACTGCTGGTGCAGGTGCAAACTGGTGCAGCCACTCTGAAAAACAATATGGAGTTTCCTCAAAAAAATAAAAAGAGAACTACACTACGACCCAGTAATGGCAGTACTAGATATTTATCCAAAAGATACAGGAGTACTGATTTGAAGGGTCACATGCACCCCAATATTTATAGCAGTGCTATAAACAATAGACAAAGCATTAGACAAAGTATGGAAAGAGTCCAAATGTTCATCGAATGATACTGAATAAAGAAGATGTGGTACACACACACACACACACACACACACACACACACACACATATACATACAATGGAATATTACTTTCCAATCAAAAAGAAAGAAATCTCACCATTTGCAACACCATGGATGGAACTAGACTGTATTATGCTAAGTGAAAGAAGTCAATCAGAGAGAGACAAATATTATGACTTCACTCATATGTGGAATTTAAGATATGAAACAGATAAACATATGAGGAATGAAGTGAAAATAATTTAAAACCAGAGAGGGAGACAAACCATAAGAGACTCTTAAATACAGAGAACAAACAGGATTGCTGGCAGGGTTTTGGGCGGGTGTAAAGGCTAAAGGGGTAAAAGGGCATTAAGGAGGAAACTTGGGATGAGCACTGTGTGTTATATGAAAGTGGTAAATCACTAAATTCTATTCCTGAAATTATTATTACACTGTGTTAACGTGGCTTTAAATTAAATAAGTATGAAATTAATAAATAAATAAATAATAAAATATTAAAGAATGATGAGATACAAAAGTCATACAATTTTGTGTCAATATCAAGCAACACTTTTGGATAATATTTTGCTAACAAAGACTATAAAATCATAGGGTCTTTATACTATAAAGGACACTGAACATCAAGAATTTTGGCTTTGCAACAAATGTTGATATTGGACAAAACATGTTGCCACTTTTAATCTCACTGTCTGAGAGAGAGAGAAGGTGTTAGACCTTTCCCTCCTGAAACGACTCACTGAGAGTGAAACCCACAGACACAAATAGAGACGGTGGATGGGTTTTATTTCAGTTCTGCTGAACAGCCCCTCCCGCGTGTTGGCAAGTCCTCAGGAGAGAGCGCTGCTGATCTGAAGCTCGAGGGTTTTATAGGTCATAGCAAAGCAGAAAAGGTCATCATGGAGGTAACCAATCAGAGTTTACAGCATTACATGGGGGTCAATCCCATTCTGACACACAACCGTCAGATTTGGCGGAAATCTATCAATCTTAGAGTTCTTTGTCTCAGGAAGATTTGAAGGGACCCATTATAGGTCCAAAGGGGAGGTGAAGCAGGTGTACAGAAACGAGAACTTTGCAGTTAGAGGGTGGGATTTTGCAACAGTATCTTGAAAAATAGGTTAACCTTTAAGTTATAATTATGGGTTACATTTTAGGACTTCCAGAGCCTGATTGCTCAACCCTTATTTTTCCACCAGGAATAGAGTCAGACAGAGAAATAATGACTGGTATGTTTCCATAAGGGTCAGCTTGACCCAGGAGGAGTCTTGCAAAAGAGAGACTGAGATTGTATGAAATTGTATCTCCCCCAATTTTCTCACAGGATGTTCTAGGTAAATACTATGTAGTAAGAAACTGATCTGCCTATCTATAATGAATCAGAGATCCAGAAATGTCTTCCTAGGCATGTCAGAAAAAACCTGTACCTCAGGGGTTGCAATGGACTGAATGTTTGTGTCCCCCTCAAATTCATAATTTGAAACCTGAATCTCAGTGTGATGGTATTTGGAGGTGGGGTCCTTGGGGAGACAAGTGGGTCTTGAGGGTAGAGCCTCATGAATGGAATTAGTGCCCCTGTAAGAAGAGGCCAGAGAGGGACCTGGGTGGCTCAGTCAAGTGTCTGACTCTTCATTTCTGCTCAGGTCATAATCTCATGGTTCGTGAGTTCAAGCCCTGAATTGGGTTCTGTGCTGACTGCGTGGAACCTGCTTAGGATTCTCTCTCTCCTCTCTCTCTCTGTCCTTCCACAACACATGTGCACACATCTCTATCTCAAAATAAATAAATAAACATTAAAAAATACAACAGAGGAAGAGGCCAGAGAGCTAGCTAGCCCTCTCTGCCATGTGAGAGAGTAATGAGAAAACTGTAGTCTGCAACCCCAAGGAGCGCTCTCCCCAGAACCTGACTGTGTTGGCACCCTGATCTCAGATGTCCAGCCTCCAGAACTGTGGGAAACAAATGTCTGTTGTTTATAAGCCAGTCTCTGGTGATTTGTTAGCAGCCCAAACTGACTAAGACACAGGTTAAGACCACCCAAGCCATCAGGAAAAAAGCACCTATCGATTAAGACTTCAAGCAGTTCATTGAATGAGAGAAGGCAAGGCTTCCAACAATCCCACAGCTTCCCTATTGTCAGGGGACTTTATCTTCTTGGTCAGTGTCACCTCAACAGATCCTGGGATAAAACCTAGGATCTTAAATCTTGGACTCTTGAATTTCACAGCCACACTTGGACCCAGTAACTGTGACCAAGTAGACACAGTGCTGTGATTTAAAATGTAGCTGATGAAGTTTGGGGGTGATAGTGGGGTTCACAGGGTCTGGAGCCAACTGCCAAAAAATAATTCTTGAAGATGTCTTTGGTGCAAAAAGGTGATTTTATTAAAGCATGGGGACAGGACCTGTAGGTAGAAAGAGCTGCCCCAGGACCATGAAGAGAAACCGGTTATACACTATGGAATTAGGTGAGGTAAAGGCCAGGGGAAGTTTCCACTGAGATTTTCATATGCTAAAGAAGACTCATAGGATACAGGAGGCCTAGCTAATGTCAAGTTAAGGTTGTCTTTCCCTCTGCAAAGCATTAGTATTAAGATAGTAAGGAGTTCCTGGAGAAATTTTTACTCGGCCAGCCTCAAATATTTGCTAATGGGCTGTAGGTTATAAGGAAATTTAATTGTATCTGCCATTTCCTTCTGCCTTTGTTTCCCACATCAATAGCCACCCTAGATCATTTGGAGCTCAGGAAACTGTCACATGTAAAAACATGGTAGCCACCTCACATATAGATTAGAATCATGGGAACAGAGAAATGGGCACTTACAAAGGAAGGGAGCCACATATCTGAGAAGAGGGAAGGAATTCTGGACCACAAAAAATCATCGTACCTTTCAGAAAAAAGAAAAGAAAAGAAATTTCAATCAAAGTAAAAAGCTGAGGTCATTGAAGGGAACTGAAAATATATAAGGCCAGTCTATCCTCACAACCTAGTTCCAAAAAACTAAGAAATACAAGGAGAATATACCACACCTTCCGAGTTTGACCACAAATAGCGCAATGCTACCGTCACCTTGCTACGGGTAACATCAAGTAAGAAGCATTTAGGGTGGGGAACAAGAAGACCTAGCCTTGGAAAGGGAGCCACATGTGGCAGGAATTCCATGAAGGGGAGACAGGCAGTTAGGGGCATTCACTGGGGTTCTCCGGACGATTTGGGAGGTATTTGGGAACCAAGACAGCAGAGACTTTGCTAGTATTGCTGCATGTCAGACAAAAATGTAACGTTGATTTATGTCTTAATTATACTGCCTCAGCTGTTGTTGCTTTGGAAACCACTGACTACTGAAATAATAATGCCAAAGAGCTAAACAAATTAAAAGTATCAATTTTAGAAGTGATAGGAAGCATCTATTAAAAGGAGGCAGAAGGTAGCCAACATTTATAGAGCATCTACCACGTGACGCTCTGACCAGGAAACGGACATTAGGTCTCATTTAATCTTCATAAACTATCCGTGTAGAATGTAAACTCCTTGAGGGCTGAGTTTTTGTTTGCTCATTGCTATTGCCTCAGAACCTAAAACAATTCCTACAACTTAAGAAGCACTCAATAAATATTTGCAAAAACTGAAAAAATATAATTGTCTCTGCTCTCAGGTGGTAAAACTGAGATTCAGATTCAGATAAAGTAATTAAGTTGCTGAAAGTAACACAAGATTTTAAACCCAAACAATCTGACATCATCAAAGCCCACCTCCCTTCGAAGGCATTTCCTACTAAAAGCAGAACTTCCAAAAAAAATTCTGACTCCATTTACTATTGAAAATGCACTTTTTAAAAGTTTATTTATGGTGTGGAGGTTCCTCAAAAACTATCCATAGAACTCCCTTATGACCCAGCAATAGCACTGCTAGGGATTTACCCAAGAGAGACAGAATTGCTGATGCATAGGAGCACATGTACCCCAATGTTCATAGCAGCAATGTCAACAATAGCCAAAACATGGAAAGAGCCTAAATGTCCATCACCTGACGAATGGATCAAGAAGATGTGGTATATATACACAATGGAGTACTACATGGCAATGAGAAAGAAACATGGCCATTTGTAGGAAAGTGGATGGACCTTGAGGGTGTCATGCTAAGCGAAATAAGTCAGGCAGAGAAGGACAGATACCATATGTTTGCACTCATAGGTCTAACAGAACAGGAGAAACCTAATGGAGGACCAGGGGGAGGGGCAGAGGGAGAGAGAGTTGGGGAGAGAGAGGGATGCAAAACTTGAGAGACTACTGAATACTGAAAACGAACTGAGGGTTGAAGGGGGAGGAGGGGAAAGAGGTGGTGGTGATGGAGGAGGGCACTTGTGGGGAAGAGCACTGGGTGTTGTATGGAAACCAATTTGATAATAAACTATTAAAAAAAGATTAACAAAGGCAAAGTTGAAAAAAAATAAAAAATAAGTTTATTTTGAGAGAGAGAGGGAATGGGGGAAAGGCAGAGAGGGAGAGGGGGAAAGAGAGAGAATCCCAAGCATGCTCCTTACTGTCAGCACAGAGCCTGTTGCTTTGGGGGGATGGGAGGAGGTTGAACTCCTGAAACCAGATCATGACCGGAGCTGAAATTAAGAGTCGGGACACTTAACCAAATGAGCCACCAGGCACCCTGAAAAGGCACATTTTCAAAAATAATTGAAAGAATCTAGTATGTGAGTTGTCTCACTATTTATTTCATCTTTCAAAAAGTTAAGGAAACAGATACTCCATATTTTACCCAATAAAAAAATAGTAGTCCATGAAACAGTGTAATAGAAGAAACCATTTTATGTGCCATAACGAATGATGAGAAAATTGTTTATCACGTGGCATGCAACCCAGACGCTTCCTGAATATAAGTGAAATCCCAGGATAGGACCATTTAAAAGGAAAGATACATTTCCAGGATTAGAGATTCCCAAAAAGAAAATTTTACCATTCCAAATTTCCATGGAGAGTTCTAAAACAGTAAAATATTTTTAAAAACAAAACAAAAGCAAACAAACAAAAAACCTTGAGACCTTCCCCTATCCCAAGAAACCACCAAGAGCAGTCTGCCTCTAGGAAGGGACCAGACCATGAAAAGAAACCCCTCAGAGGTACAGGCCTGCAAGATGCAGCAGAGGCTGAGAATAGACTAGAAATCTGAGACACATCCTGCAGCAGCCTCAGGGCCCACACACAGCACACGGTACCAGCAGCCAGAAGCCGGAGGAATCCGAGGTCTGTGCTGGACTGACGGCATAGTCTTGCCAAAGGCCTCGATCATAAATCTGATACTTTGCATTGGCTACTAACTTGCAGGAAATTGGCAGGACAAAGGAGCACAGACAACTGGACCATAAACACACAATCAACAACATCCACACTGTGGGTAATGCTACAGGTCAAATGCCCCCAGGTTCTTCAACAGATAAATTACACAGAAAATAAAAGGGTGGAGAGACACTATAATTTTTTTTTAAATTAAGCAAATAAAAATGGGCAAGCATAAAGTCTCCTGCTAGAAGGGATTGCTATAAAAGCCTGGGGAGGTCCAGGTCCAAAGCCTCCACTTTGGAGGGATGGGGAGAATAGAAATTTTAACAGGGCATATGGGGAGTGTCAGGCAGGGTGGCAGTTCTGCTTCTTAGCCTGGGTGATAGTTCTAAGAGTGCTTGCCTCATAGTAACTCATTAAGCCATACATTTGCTTTATGTGCCTTTTACTATCCGTGTTTTCTACAATAGAAGGTTAAGAAAAAAAGCAGTGAGCTCTCAGATCTCAGAACCAAAAGGAAGTTATAAAAAAGTTGGAAAATGAGGGCTTGACAAAAGATAGCTCCTAAAGAAGGAATAAAATCCCTCAGGATAGTGCAGAATGAATCCAAAGCAAAAATGTACACAAGAAAAAGTAGGCTCACTACTCACGGCAAAGGATTAATGTTAATAGGTACTTAGGATGGCGGAGATGAGAGGCCAGAACTTCTGTCTTCAAATGAAAATATGGGATCTTCTTAGCCAGAACTGTACTTGTCCTTTTGGTTCCAAGTTCAAGGTTGGTAAAAAACAGAAAACAAAAAACAAAAACAAAACAAAAGTGAAGAAAGAAAGAAAGAAAGAAAGAAAGAAGGAAAGAAAGAAAGAAAGAAGGAAGGAAGGAAGGAAGGAAGGAAGGAAGGAAGGAAGGAAGGAAGGAAAGAAAGAAAGAAAGAAAGAAAAAGAAAGAAAGAACGGAAGGAAGGAAGGAAGGAAGGAAGAAAGAAAGAAAAGAAAGAAGAAAAAGAAAAATACTCAAAGACCCTAAGTACTCCCCAAGAATTCAGATTTCCAGATTAAAATAAATTATATCCCAGGATTCAAGAATTATGTGATCAAAGGACTGCTCTCAGGCAGCTCTGAGGAATCAGGGAGAGAAGTCTGGAGTGACTTGTTTAGACTCTACATAATTAGGCTAAATCGGAAAGTATGAAGGTCTTCTGACAACTACATAAACTATGCCACCAACCTTCCTATTAATACGTATTTATATATACATAGTGACTACATATAAAGATTGTGTGTGTCAAAGTACTAAAGCATCATAGGCATTTTCCCTAAAACATGATAGCAACATTTTTATCTTTAAAATTATTACAGCCACAGTTTTTGATTTAATGCATGCTACATGATGACATGAATAAATTGTGAATCTTCAAATATTGAACACTTAGTGTTTTTAGCTCTCATTCTATTTAACTTAAGCACCTTGATGATTTTCATGAAATTTGCTAACACCAGCATTTCTTGCTATAATTATGATAAAATAACTGCTATTTATATTCTCACAGTGTAGACTGCTAGACTGAAGTCAGAAATTTTGGATTTAGCCTGAACTCTGTCATTAACTAGTTCTGTGACCCTGGTCAAAAGACCCTCTAGGAAAGAATTTAGTTTTCCCATCTGTAAAACATAGATATTGGATTATATCTGAGGGTCAAATACAGTATTTTTACTTTAATAGAGGGCTCAGAGTTTTACAGGTTTCTCAGATTTCAAAGGGAAAAGTCTCTAACGGTGTCATTTTGGACACCTTTCCAGGGTTTGTGATTGAGATCTGGTACAAGAGTCTCCATGTACTTTGCCTCTCTGCTTCTAAGTTTAGAGTTCCAAGCCCAGCTAAGTCAAACCCCAGGCCCCTAACAGAGGATGGTCCTAACACAGATCCACCAATAGGAATCATGGATATGGGTGGAGGGGGCAGGGGGCCTTTTAAACTGACTTATATAAAGGCTACCTGCTCATTTTTCACTCATCAAATTGGCAAAATTTAAGAGAATGACAATATGGAGGGTTGGTATAGCAGTAGGTGAAGGTGCACTGTAATACACTGTTCATGGAAGAGCAAAGCAGTAATGTCCTGAATGTCAGTTTGGCAGTAGCTACCAAAGTTTACATTTCATACCCTTGGCCTCAGCGATTTCAATGATAACAATTTATCCCAGGGGCGCCTGGGTGGCTCAGTCAGTTAAGCATCTGACTCTTGATTTCAACTCAGGTCATGATCTCACAGTTCATGGGTTTGAGCCCTGTGTGAGGCTCTTCACGGACAGCATGTAGCCTGCTTGGGATTCTCTCTTTCCTTCTCTCTGCCCCTCCTACTCTCTGTCTATAAATAAATAAATAAATAAATAAATAAATAAATAATCCCATTAAAAACCTATCTATAAATGTGATAGTAGGTTTTATGGCTTTATTTGTAATAGTGAAAAACTAGAAATAACTCAAATGCTAATCAATTGAGGACTGGGTGAATAAAATTAAGGATACCCAAACGATGAAATTCCACTCAGTCATTAAAAAGAATGAAGAGGGGTGCCTTGGTTACTCTATCAGGTAAGTGTCCAACTCCTGATTTTGGCTCAGGTCATGAGCTCATAGTCTGTGAGATCGAGCCCCATGGCAGGGCCTGTGCTGACAGTAAAGGAACTGCTTAGGATTCTCTCTCTCCATCTCTGCTCCTCCTCTCTCTCTCAAAATAAATAAACTTTGAAAATAAGAATGAAGATGATCTATTTATACTAATATATTCATATTAAGTTGTTATTCAATGAAAAATGCAAGTTGTAAAACAAAATGTCTGACCCTATTCACAAAACTGTAAACATCTGTATCAATGTGTATAGATAGATATATGTATAGATATACATATTCATGCATTATATGTCATAATATATGAAGTTACACAAGCACAGGCAAAAGGCTACAAGGCAAAGCCCTGCAGAGGACATAACTATGTACCTGTTAGATTGTCTACTGCAGGGAGCACAGTCGACCAATGGACCCCAGCTGCTGTGCTCTGAAATCCATTGCTGTGTGAGCACCAAGGCCACCCACCCTCTCCTGCAGCCAATGACTAAATGTTGCAGGCCCATTTCTGGGAGATGCATGGCTCTGACAGAGGACTGTCTCAAAGACTCCCCACCATCCAGGCCTAAACTTTCTTACAACTGTATTACAACCTAAGACCTTGCTTCCTTCCTGCATTGCCATCTGGCGGGCTCTCTTCATCTCCTCTGACCCCCTCCTCAATGTCCCTCACAGGTGTCTTTCCCAGTAATTCTTCCATATGTCTAATCCCAGGTCAGCATCTGTTTTTTGAAGTACACAGACTAACACTAAGCAGACAGTGGCTGCCTTCGGGAAACAAAAATGTATGTAGATATTTTGCTGTAAGCAATATTATTTTGCAAACTCTTTTTCTTCAAGATTCAAAAATAAAGTAGTAGTAACAATACCCATGTGCTTAAGGTGAATCCCTTTTCTGCACAAGCACACGGGAGGACACGCACAGACATGTACAGGTACTCTGGCCCTTCCATCAGCAGAGCACATAATGCCTCCTACTAATATTTGAAGAGTATTTTGTAGTTTTCTCTTTTTTTTTAAGTTTGTTTATTTATTTTGAGAGAGACACAGAGAGCATGAGTGGGGGAGGGGCAGAGAGAGGAAGAGACAGAATCCCAAACAGACTCCGGGCTGTCGGCACAGAGCCCAATAGAGGGCTTGAGCTTATGAACCATGAGATCATGGCCTGAGCTGAGATCAAGAGTTGGATGCTTAACTGATTGAGCCACCCAGGTGCCCCTGAATGATACTTTGTAATTTTCATGCCCATTATGTCAGCATATAACCTTGGAAAAAACTTTAGTTCTCTGAGCCCCAGACCTCTTGATCCAATTCAATGCTCCTATTCCCCAAACTGTCCCCTATACCGGAGAGCCTGGGGAACCTGGGTGAGGAGCTACTGTCCTGATGAACCAGCACACTATGCTCATGACCACCCAAAAGTAGGTATCACCATTATCCCCATTTTAGAATGGAAAACCAGAGGCCAGAAAAGTTAAGTGACCCATCCACAATCATACAATAGTAAGTAATAATTTGAAATTTGAACCAAGGCAGTGTGATTTCAAATGAACTTGTTGCATGAAACTACTTACAAAGAAAAGCCAACTCAAAAAATGTAGTAAAACAGGCAAATTCGTCATCTTCCATGTATATTTCATTATTGTTCTTCCTCTTTTCGCCACTCCAGCAGAGGCATCTTTTTACCTTCTTCTTCCATTCTTTCTTTCCCAAGTGATTTTTTGCTTTATGGAAATACTGTCGTCACATCAGACTTGAGTTAAGGCATATCTACAACCCAGCCCCTGGAAAGAGGAGGCATTGATCTGGCAATGAGAGCAGACCTGAGGTTCACACAAGACTGAAGGAGAGGTCTAACGACTTAGAGAAGCCAGAAAGGACTCCACAGTGGCATGTGAGCCTCGAACAAGCTGAACCAAGTTGTGACAGAGTGAGTCTTATAAGTTCTCCTGATACTATTTTAAACTGAAAAATAATTCAAGAATTTTAAACTATTCTGACACCTATATGCTAGTACCTCCAGCAGTGACCTAGGAAAAAAGACATAAGAAGTTGGAAAGTAAGAGAGGGATGGAGATTTCAGACCCAGGGAGCAGATGGGGAAAAAGTAGAGATCCTAACCTGAGGATGAGGAAGGGGAAGGAGGTGCAGTCATCAGCCTCAGAGGAAAAGACAGGACCCCTTTTCTCCTGCCCCCCAGATCTGTGGGAAGGAAAGGAACAGCAAGCTCTACAGAGAGCCACATCAGACCACACAAAGCAGTCATGAAAACCTACAGCTCCCACACTGGAGAACTGAAAACACATATCCTAGCATGAAGAAACTCTGGAATTACAGACATGCAGGGCTTTGTGTTCCTGACCTCCTCATCAATAAAACACTTCCATCCCCTTGATTTCCCATGGTGTTTTCATCAAGAAAGTGTAAAGCTGGGACCTTCAGAAAAGACTCAGATATGAAACTGATCCTATGACCCTCCCTATTCCTTGCTCTAAAAGTCTAGAAATACAACCCAGAGAGACACAGCCACCTTTCTGTTTCGGTGTTTCATGAACTTCCTGACATCTTTCCATGGAGCCTCCAGTAGTCCAAGGACCCCTCCCCCACCATAAAGAACACCTGCCCCTTAAAAAACATGGCTCTGGCAGCCCAAGTCCTCTGAGCTCCCAGAGGGTCACATTCAAGCACATAAGGCATACTTTCAGTTGTGCCTTTGCTGAATGACTAACTTGTCACTCCGTGCTGCAAGCTGTGAAATGAATTTGACTGACCTTCCCTCCCTCCTGAAGAAAGAGAGTTAAAATCGAGTGACATAGTGACATATTATCTGTGTTGAAAAGAATCTTCTCAGACCAGCCTGTGCCTCCCCATTCCTGCTCCTGGAGCACAGAATCTAAACTACCATAAAGTATCAGGAGGGTAGATGGTCTTTATTGCAGTAACAGAAAACACAGCTCAAACTGGCTTAAACAGTAAAAGCTATCTACTGGTTCATGACAATAAAAAAAAAAGTTTAGGTCTGAAAAATAAAACAAACCAAAACAAAAAGTTGGGGAGTGTAACATGAGGACATGGAAGACTAGAGCATCATAGATGAGAAGTGGGAGCTAATTTCAGTAACATGAGAAATGGAATTTTTCATAGAGGGCAGAAGATTTCTTAGAAATTAGAGGCATTATAAGAAGAATCAAAAGCTAGCACCACCACTTAATTAAATAGCTATGCAGAGGATGTGTTCATTTTCCCCAGCCACCCTCCTTGAAGAGGATCAGATATCTAATGTCTTCTACCCGGGAGAGGTGGAAAAGGAGATGCTCCCTGGTCACCCTCTACCACCTCCAAGCTAAGTTCCTTAAGGCATAATCCCAAGGGGTAAATATACAAGTTTAAGGTTAGTTCACCAATCTACCCAGAGCTGGAAATCATCTGAGAAAGGAAGGTGTCAATTCCCTGGTCAGGATGGCAAGAGGTCAATCAGAGAGTTCTTCAGGAACTCTGAGCCCAATGGCTGACCAATCAACATCCTGACTCCCTAAAGACTCACCCATATAGCATCATCTATGTACATGGCCTCAAATCACTGGGACAAAGCTAAGCAGTCTGGGCAAAGAGTGCCAACTGCTGGCACAAGCATCAGTGGGAAAAGAGCAAGAGGGATGTCAATAACCTTGCACCCAGGCTGTGATGGGCTGCTGTGGTCAGCACCCCGGGAGGAAATAGTAAAGAAGTGAGATATGAAAGAGGAAGCCTAAGATGATGATAGTCTCTTTATTTCTTCTTCAAAAGCCACACACCTGGGAAGTTTGTGACAACTCCTGGGGGCTGTTTTCAATGTGTGGTGCATTGGGTGTTCCTTGGCTCCCCCTCTGCACGAAAAGGACATCCCTGGATGACTGGGGAAAGTGGAGGGTGTAGGAGAGGAATTCAGGGACAGCCTAGTGGAGTCAAGAGAATGTTTGAATAGTTCAAAATTTTGCCAGTTTCTAAATGACCGAATGGATGTGAGGCTAATGAAAAGACAATCAAATGATCTCTCATGCCTCTCCAGATTTGATTTGGTTTCCTCAGATGTGGGGAGCGGTGTATCATTCACTTGGTTAACCAGGGTAAAATCCAGTGTGCTCTTTCAAAGGCCATGATCAGTCTGGAGGAGGCACCTATCTTCAAGGCCTGAGCAGAGGAAATTCTGCCCACACAGGGAGAGAAGTCAGTTTATGAACGCTCTCTTTAGGAACTGTGCTGGGATGTTTCTCAACATAAGCATTTCCTGTCCAGGCCTGAACTTCCCCAGCTCTATCACATCTTTGTTTTTTCTTTTAAGCTTATTTATTTTGAGAGACAGAGAGTGGGGGAGGGAGAGAGAGAACCTCAAACAGGATCCAAGTTGTCAGCACAGAGCCCGACGCATGGCTCACATACTATGAGATCATGACCCGAGCTAAAATCAAGAACTGGACACTCAACTGACAGAGCCACCCAGGCGCCCCAGCACTATCACCCCTTCTGAGAGACTCCCTCCTTCCCTCCTCCGCACCACCCCTTTAGCAGCATGTACCATCTTCAATGCTGCAGGTCCAGTTCATTCAGCATACTTTGTTAACCATGGACTTTCCAGAACAGCCTTCATTTTAAATATTTGGTAGGTCCCATAGATTACAAAAGTATACTAAAAATTATATCTACATCTAAATTAAGCCCTCTTGTACCCAAAAATAGCATAAAATTCTTCTTGGCATGTTTTTTATCCCAATCTTTACTAAAAAAAACAAAGGCTACTCTGGGTGGCTGCATCCAACTTCGGCTCAGGTCAGATCCTCTGTCTCCCTCTCTCTCCCTGCCGCTCCCCTGTTGGTGCTCTCTCTCAAAAATAAATAAACATCTAAAAAGAAAATCGAGCATTCATCCACTGCCAAAGGATCTGGGCCTTGCAGGGCCAAAACTCAGCCTCAATTCTATACTTTCCGCTCTCCAAACCCATGGCAGAAGTTGTTGGAGGAGTGCAGAGCTCCCTGTCACTGAGGTCCCTTTCCACCCCAGAAACCTCAAGGCAACAGAAACAAAACTCAATTGTTGCCAATAAATTACTCATTTGTTATAAGCTTTGTAAATTTATTTATACTAAGATGTCACTGCCCAATAGGTTAACATAGTACCCCATACAGTTTTCTCTTATAGATAACTGTATCCCAAGGAATCTGTATTTTATTTTTCTTTTTTTTAATGTTGATTTATTATTTTGAGAGACAGAGAGAGAGAATGAGCAGGAGAGGGGCAGAGAGATGGAGACAGAATCTGAAGCAGGCTCCAGGCTCTGAGCTGTCAGCACAGACTGCAATGCAGGGCTCAACCTCATAAACCGTGAGATCATGACTTCAGCAGCAATCAGACGCTTAACCGACTGAGCCACCCACATGCTCCAAGATCTGTATTTTAAGTCTCACCTAAAACAGTAAATCCATTAAAAGAAAAAAAAGATACCTGTGTGAATAGTTCCTTTATCCAAGGAGTATACCCCTAACTATAGAATTTCAGGAGTTCAAGGAGGAGGGTAAAATAGAGCTGAGGGTGCTCCTGAAGCTTTAAATGGAGTTAGATGGGAGACCCCAACTCTACCTGTACCTGAGACAAGCCCAGCATATAAATAAAAATGTTGGTTTGGACTATGACCTTGTATGTCTCAGAGAAATAGTTACTAAACCACAAATCCACCTCTTATTTATAATTAAATACAAAGAGTCAAGGTACTCTATGTTCACCAGGACTACCTGCATCCTCTCTGGTGACCAGGAAGGTTCAAGGAAGAATAGAAATGACTGTTCTTACTCCCTACGTCCTATCACACCATTGGAAATGCTTGCACACATGAACCAGGCCCATAAAAGGATGATTTGCACATGTATTTATTATAACAGAGCTATTTCAGAAAATGTTTGGTGTCTGGGGGATTATTTTAAGGGTGATAATTAGCATTCATGTACCACCTCCAAAAGTAGTTCTGTATTAGCAACGCTATTTAATTTCTGAATTTATAATGTCATACTTTATGAGCTCAAATAAAGATGGAGACAAGACCCACCATTGCCTGAACTGTCTGAGGACAGTTTACAGGAATAATAATAGTAACCTGAAACTTTTGGAGCAATTGCTGTAATTTTCCCTTTCAGCCCTAATTTCAAATATTGAATTGCAGGCTACAGAGGGTAGTCTGTTTCCTGAGAAAATTTATAGAGTGCATGGTTTTTGAAATTTGAATAAAAAGCACAGTGAACTATTTTCTTTTGAACATAAAGGACAAGACAGGTTGATTGCCAACTCTGGATTATGTTCAATGACCACACACTATCAGGCCAATTTATACATAAGCTTTTTCCTTTTCAAGTTAAAGCCGTTATAATAAGATTACCAAAAGAAAAATGTAAAGCAAAGCCTTTTTTGTGCTTTGATTCTCAACTTAAAGATACCTGCAGAATTGGATTTGCAAAGACCTTAGGTTTTGGCCCTCATATATTGCATATATTATAATAAGTTTAGAAACAACCTAAGTGTCCACCAGTAAGATAATATTAGAGGAAAGTTGTCATCATCTGCATAGGAATAATATGAAGTCATTAACATTATCTTTGAAAAATGTGTAATTAAGTAGGAAAATATATGGAAGTAAACATAAACATTTTGACAGTGGTTGCCCCTGTGGAGGAAGTCTAAAAGTGTAGAGTAGGAAGAACCTTACTTCTCATTATCATACTATCTGAAATGTTTTAAAGTTTTTTAGTTTATTTTGAGAGAGAAAGAGAGAGCATGAGCAGGTGAGGGGCAGGGAGAGAGAGAGAATCCCAAACAGGCTCTGCACTGTCAATGTGGAGCCTAAAGTGGACTCAGACTCACAAACCCCGAGATCATGACCTGAATCAAAACCAAAAGTCTGATGCTCAACTGACTGAATCACCCAGATGCCCCTATTTGAATTTTTAATATGACATTTTCATTAAAAAAGTAACTGTACATGAAGTATAACTGTACCAAGAAAGAGGCTTATCTCTGTTTTTTCTTCTCCTTTTTGGTATAATTTTCCAAATATTCCTCAAAAAACATATCACTTTACAAAAAGGTAAAATATGCATAAATTATCAAAATGTATCACAATAATCTCTTTAAAACTCATTTTGTTAAAATAAAAAGCACTGGGGTTGGCCTGTTGGATTACTGAAGCATCTACAAACCAATTTAAAACTTGGTTGATAAGTGATATTAGATTGTCCAGGTCTCCCTTTCTAAAGACAACAAAAAGGAAACCAACAAAAGTGACAGAGACTGACATTGGGGAACACTGTTGAGAAAGCAGATTATACAATCCTATGCATAATATAATTCCACTGACTGTGTGAGCAGGTATGTGGGTGGTGGATGGATAGATAGATGGACAGACAGACAAATAAAAGGAAGGAAGGGAAAAGGGAACAAAGGAGGGAGGAAAGAGGAAGAAAGGAATGAAAACATACTCTCCAGTTTCTAAGTGTGGTTTTTCTGAGTAGTGGCACTATAACTTTTCAGTTCCTTTTTTTGTTCCTTGACATTTCTGATTCTTCTACAATCAACATGATGACTCTAAAAAAATGTTTTTAGGTTAAATGGATGCTAAAGGAGTTGGACTTTAAGAGAAATTCATGGATTTCCTGAAGGCTATGCAGTCTAGCTAGAGTAGAACTTGGACTTCGACCCAGGCTTGTAAATCTAAAAAGAGATTTGATGTGATGTCTTGGGAAAGGTTTCAAATGTTTCTATTTCAGCAAACCAAGAAGGTATCCTTACTATGCCCTAAGGAATCTTTACACACTAAGTCCCAAAACTAATGGCCTCAGTAAGTCAACAATAAATTAATACACTAGGTACCAAAACCAATTTCTGCTGTCCTTAAAGAGAGGGTGGTGGGTGTTTGTGGCTCATTGCTTCTTTTTATGCCTTCTGAAGAACTCCTCCTAAGGAACGAGGAGCAGGGGCGACTCTTATTTAAAACCCTGCTATGGAAGAAATGAAATTGGGGGTTTTACTGCCTGCGCTAAGCTTTTGTTTCTTCAAAATAAATGTATGTTCTATTTCCACAGACCCAGCTCACTGGTTTGCAGCACAATCTGGTATTCTCATCAAGAAGAGTGATTACTATATCAGAGGTTGCTGGAAACAGTATCTATTGTCCTGATTATTCACTGTCAAGAATTCCTTGTAATCAGATCACTGACACTGTTATCCCCGAGCAGTCCCTACAGGGGTACATACGCTATCTGTGCGCTTGCGCAGAGGAGGATTTCACCTGCACTGTTTGAACACAGGGATGCAAGTTTTCCAAATGGCTTCAGCTGTTCCTGCTGAGAATGCCATCCCCATGCCTCACTTTCTCCTTCCATCAAACCCAGCAGTCCAAATGAACAATAGTTAAATGCAGTATCAGAGACCACGCAATCAGTCTGACATACATCTGTTTGGTAGATGAGCAAACAATATGTCCAGGAAACACAGAAGTATCCTTCACCCTCCCTCCACCAAAAAACGGTAACAAAGAGGATGGCTGGAGAAGGAAAAAAGGTTAAGACATGAGCTGGTGTTCAGAAAGGCGTTTCCTGGGGAGCCCCAGATTCTCTATGTGAATCTCAGCTGAAACAAGGAAAAGCACCTTAGAACTTGGAACTTGAGTAAAAATGCCTCCAAGGCTTCCTGGGGAGCCAGATAAGGACAAAGGCCAAGGATAGGCTAGGCCCAGCATTCAGAATTAAGATCCATGTCCTAAATCCTACACTTAGATTCTGTACCTGCTTGAAGGATCCTGGTCCCACTGCATAGCTCACCTCCCACCACATCCCTGAGGATGCCCATCAGCTTCATTCATTACATCTCGTGTGCACAGTTTAACAGATTGCATCGTGTTCTAGAAACCTGAGGTGAGACTATACTGTTCCTTTAGTTAAGACCTGTCTTTGGAGGGTGGGCATGGTAAATAGACGTACAGTCAGTTCCCAGGCCAAGGCCACAGAGAAGAGCCTCGTACGGTGAATTAGTGTGGGATGAGGAATCCAGGTGCGATGAGCCTGTCATCTTCCGCATATGAGTGGTTCCAAATAGGTCTGTCCGCCATGCCATTTACTTGCTCTAGAGAAAGGTTGGGTGGGTATTTGTTGTACAGTAGGCCATCCCATACCAAAAATAAATTATTAACTCAGTGATCCCGATCTTCCAGATTGCAGTAGCACCAACTTTACCACTGAATATGTGTGATCAGGTTGACCACAACTGGCTTAGTTCCTCAGAAAATACCAATAATAACAATGATACTACTAATAGTAGCAAATACTTATTTGGTACTTATGAGGTACCAAGAACTGTTCTAAGCATTTTCACGTATTTCTCTCTCTGACCCTTAGATATCCCATATATAAAATGGGGCTGATGACAGTACCTGTGCCCTTGACTTAAAAGGACTAAATGAGTTATGAAATATTCTCAGTGTTGTATGGCCAATACATGGTGGAGAATCAGGATTCATACTGAAGCAGTCTGATTCTGTAATCCATGATTTTAACCATTTGTATTAACCATGTTTCCAGCTTCTGTAAACGTAATGCTTTAACATGCTCTAACCCTACATGCATATGTCACACAAGCCTTGTTCTGGGCCATACAACAACATGTTGGAGTCACATTGCCTTGGATTTCAGCATCCCTCCCCTCTTCCTCAGGAGGAGACCTCCTCCCAGAAGTATGCTTTTCAAATACAGATGAGCCAATACAGCACTCAGACCCACAACCACCTCCTCGATCAGGCTCTCACGCTCTAGGCCACTATCCACCAGCTCTAATTACCTTATGGTCAAATGCCAGACCACTAGGCGTGCCCCAGAACCACTCAAAGTATTCAAACTAGACAATACCCTGCTTCAACTGGTCCTCCTGTGGAAACTCCAATGAAAGCTCTTGCCCACAGTTTTCCTTTCTTCCTCTGCCTCCTGACCAATCCCTGTGTTTCCCCATGTGACTTCCTGGGACATAGTGTATCCCTTCCTCTTAGAAAATGTATTAAATCATACTTTCAATGGCAATCATCTCTTGATCTGGTGACTTTACTATACCTCAAATTTTCTATTAATACACTATAGTCTAAAATACACCACTATGCTGTACCCAGCTGATACCTCCACATGACTCAGACCAGGAATACTTGCTGTGTACTCAGTTCAATTCATCTCTGAAGGCATTCTTGCTTCCTACCATTACTGGGTGGAATTTCAAAGTATTCATCTGCGTATGAGGAGATCCCTAAATGAGGACTCTCTGATCTTTGGTCCCATCTTGTAATGATGTTTTCTTCTCACAGGACAGGGTGGGGCCCCTGTCCTTAAGCACAGCACTGCCAAGGTTGCTGTACATATTTAAAATCTAGAGAGATACAAAATATGCAACAATATATATGACACATATCTACTCGAAATAATGAAAATATTAAAACCTGAAAACACCCTGCTGGATGTATTTTAACTAGAAATCCTCTGGCTTCAAATTTACATGGATAGGTAGAAATGTCTAAAAAAAAATAGGTGTAAAACGTATTACTTGGCATCCTGCATAAGGCAAAGGGTAGTCAAATTGGATGTATGACAGGCCTAAGGAAGGTTATAAATGGGGCCAGAATGTTCCTTTACGTCTTGCTGGAAGAGCTCTCTCACCAACCCTAGAAGGGGTTAGGTCCTCATGATGAGCTACTGACAACCACCAAGTGTGAACACCACTAGTCAAGTCAGTTCAAAATTCCAGAAGTACTTACACCACGTTGAGTTCAGAGGGACTAGCATACAAGGCATTATCTGACAGGACAGATACTATCCAAAGATAATGTGACATGTGATTTGATAGGAGACCAAAGGTGAATAAACCCGTCGGCGACTATCTGACTATATATTCTAAAACATCCATCTCCTTGTAATCAGCAGAATCAGTACAGTCAAGCCCAAGGAGGGGAAGTCATCCCAGTGGTGACAGTCACTGAGACAACCCACGTGTGGAAACCCGGTGCGGAATGAGTTGCGAGCACGTTTTAAAATCATAGCATCACTTCGAGGCAATTTGCTAAAATGAAACATGGAGACCCCACCGTACCTAACTTGCTTCCTCATTTACGTAAATTGTATTTGTGAGAAAATGCCTTATTTGCATCAACGGCCGATGCATCAGATGCCAGGTTTATCTCAATTCAGATATGTGTTTTAAAGCTGTAAACATATGGTTACAATTTCTGTGGAGCTGTTTAGGAAATTTTTATGGATCAAATACTTAGTCCTGACACCACAGCCAGGTTCAGAGATTTTTAAAACTGTGGCAAAACTCTTTACTTCCTAAAGGCTCATTTATAACAGGAATTGGCTCTGGAGGATTCTGTGTGCTCTCTGGTGTTGTCTACAATTACTTTCTCAGCTGAAGTGGCGAGAAGGAGGGAGATCGAGACTGAGAAAGGGGATGAGAAAAACCTCAATAAATAAATAGAAGTCTCTTATGGGGAATCTGTTTCATCTCTCTGGTCTTGTAATTTTCATTCCCTCCCCAACTGTAATTGAAAAGCATGCCCAAGTCCAACTGTGGATATTAAAAAAAAACTCTGCTGAGTTTTGTTACGTGGCTCTCAGAGGCTTGACATTCCAGCAGCAGCTGTATAATGGGCAGTGTCCAACGAGGAGACTGGGCACGGTGATGACTGAGTTTCATCTCCCTGTTATTTAGACGCACTTGTGAAAACTATTTTCACCTTACTTGGGGGAATATGAAAAACAGCTCTCTCAGCCCTCTATTGTGTGTACAGTGTATGAACAAGTCTAAGGTAGGGTACTTGAAAGCAAAATAGCAATTCTGAGGGTTACGGAGGGAATATACAAAACTTCTACTGTGTGATGTGCTAGAAGCTTCTTGACACTGAAGGGTTCTATAGACTCCAAAGACTCTCTGGGTGGTCTGGTCTGGGAGACACCCAATAGGAGATCTGGGTAAGAATCCACTGAACTTGAAATTAGTGAGGACTTCTGGGACAGCAGTAGGACTCCCCTCTTTCTTCCCCATATTTCCTTTCTCTGATCATTCCTTTGATCATTCCACCAACCAGAGCGTATCTTGCTTCTCTGACTACATTTGTCTACCCAGACTGCATTCACCTACAGTGAGCAGAAGTGGTGAGGACCCCAGAACAGCAAGTGGGCAGGCAGGGATCACCTGGTAGAAATCTCTAGTAAGAAACCACATCCAAACATAGCCACTTGCTTACAATAATGATATAGCTCTTTTTTCACTCATTTGACTGTGATGCTTATAAAGGTTATGATTACCATTTTAAATGAGGTAGATACATGTGCAGACACACTTACAGATTAATATAGAACACTTCTAGATATATTTATAAATTAAAAAGTAGGGTCCTGAAAACTGAGTATTTTACCTTTTTTCTTTAAGAAAAGGGGTTACTTAAACACATTGCATCTCTGTTTCGATATCTCTGAAAGTATAGCACTAAACTGATAAATATGGTTGCATCAAGGAAAGAGAACTCACAAACGCATGGTCAGAGAGAAGGGCAAGGCTTAGTTTTCATTTTGCACTATATGACTTCGTATTTTGTCCACATATAGTAATCAGAAATTAATAAAATGTAAATAAAGATAAAACAATGATTCATCTGGTCTAATTGTTAGAACAGTATCCTCCCCAAACAAACACAGCCAGCAGACAACAAAGTTATTTCAGAAAAAGTCAAGTGTTTTATTTACATCTCTTGACTACCATGAAGGAAGCCTGTGTTCCTCTACTCCACTTCCCTTCACACCATCACTGCTTTAAAACATTTCTCTCCCTTTCTTTCCAAACTCCTTACAAAACTCCACCTCCAAGCCAAGCCTCCTGCATCTTCTATCTTTTACCCTTTCTTTTTCTCCAAATTTTTGCCTAATAAGCCCCCCAAGAGCTTAACAGAGGACCACACTCACAGGGCAGGGAGGGGAACAGACTCATTGGGCCAACCTAGAAATCTTTTTAGCGGGGCAGGGAAGAGGAAAGCTGAGACACAGCTGAGTTGCTAGTTTTCATCCCATTTCATAACAGTTACTGACCTATGAGGACTGGCACACTGGAAAGCTGAAGACACTTAAGCACAACCTGCTTTACCTCCCCATGGGGATTGGCTTGGCCAGTAGTGAGGGAGCCTAGGTAAAGACCAGGGGAGTCTTCTGTTTAAAAACATGTTCTAGCTCTGACACTGATCTAAACCCCTGGTTCCTGTGGGCTTTGGTGTGTAACTGTGATGTGTGAGGCCAGGCATGTACAAAAGCTGGGACGGAAGATTTCGCCCAAATAAAATTGGAAACAGCTTATATGTTCTGCCGCTTCTCAAAAAAAATAAAAAATAAAAAATAAAAAAATAAAAAAATAAAAAAAATTAAAACATGTTCTAAATGTTACATATCATAAAGAGTGAGACCTAAACATAATATGTTTATAAGTACACACACACACACACACACTGGTGATATGTAAGCCTCAAGTATTAAAGGGACAGTGTTACAACTCCAAACGAAACCTCTGGGGCGCCTGGGTGGCTCAGCTGGTTAAGCGTCTGACTTCAGCTCAGGTCAGGATCTCACAGTTTGTGGGTCTGAGCCCCACATCGGGCTCTGTGCTGCCAGCTCAGAACCTGGAGCCTGCTTCTGATTCTATGTCTCTCTCTCTCCCTGCCCCGCCCTCTGCTTACACTCTGTCTCTCTCTGCCTCTCAAAAATGAATAAATATTGAAAAAACAGTTATTTAAGAAAATTATAAATTAAAAAACCAAAACCTCTACGATTTGGCAAGACCCATTTTATGTGGACAGCATTACTGATAATTTGCACACTTTCAATAGGGGCTCTAAGGTGTTGAGAAGTTGGGTCGATTCACAGTGTATACTCTTGGTTCTGTGTGACCCCTCCCTTCGGTTGAATTCTGTATCCTTTATCAAATAAAGTGAGGCCTGAATTTTTAGAATGTATACAGGTGTGTGTGTATGACAATATGAAGCCCACCCAAATCACTGCATATTAATTAAAGAAAGAAGATAACCATGATTTTTTAAATATCAGGACAAAACTCAGCAGTGCCTGTTCAATCTCCATCTACATAGAAGAACTCACCTTGTCTGGTCCTAGTGGCATATCTATCCCTGTGTGCCAGGACGCCTCATACCATGAAAACTGGACATAAATGTCGTAATACCCCTGGCCTTAATCTCTTGCACACAAGATAATATTATGTTTATAATTTGGTTCCCCACACAATGAGCTACAGAGAGAAAATTAGTTAGCCAGAGAACACAGGTGTCTAGTTTTCTCCACAGTTCATTCTTATTCCAACTTAATTCATTGGCATACTGGTTTTAGATATCAGTTTCTATAAGCTTAGTTAAAATTTAATATTTATTTTTTTAATGTTCTATTCATATTTGAGAGAGAGACAGAGAGAGAGAGAATATGAGCAAGGGAGGGTCAGAGAGAGAGGAAGACACAGAATCTGAAGACAGGCTACAGGCTGTGAGCTGTCATCATAGAGCCCAGCATGGGGCTTGAACCCATGAACCCAGAGATCATGACCTGAGCCGAAGTCAGATGCTTAACCAACTGAGCCACCCAGGTGTCTCTCTATAAGCTTAGTTAATGTGAGCCTGACCCTGAGAAATTTTGCTATACTTAGAGTTGAAAAAAATGGATTTACCAACTTTGAGAGGCTAGACCCTGGACTACAGTGAATCCTCATTTGCATGGCCTCTTGGAAGAGAGCCTATAAGCCCTCCTAAAGTTATCATTTGTGAGGAGTGCATTTTTTTAACCATAATATTTGTTGGATTATATAAGTAGTGAATTCTTGTTGTAGAAAGTTTAAAAGACACAGAGAAGTTTAAAGCAGATTTAAAAAATCACTTATCTCAACAACCATAGCTAGCTGGTGTTAAATACTTTTAAAAATCTTTCCTTCTACCTTCAGTTCTGTGTTTATATCTCTAAACATGCAAGCAAAATTTAAATGCTACTAGAAATGGATTTGTAACCCATTAGTTTCACGAAACAATTTTTAAGCATTTCTTATATTAACTACATTTTGAAAATACCTTTAATCAATCCCTTTTGGATATTTATGTTAATTCCAGTATTTTGTTAAAATAAAACATGCTCTGATGAACATTTCTTCTTCATATCTCTGAATATTTACTTAGTCTAAATGCATAAAAGGTAAATACTGACTAAAAGGTAAGAACAATTTTGGGGCTTTGATCTCTATAGCTAGATTATACCCAACAATTTGCTGAACTAATTTTCACTAACAGCCATTTTCCTTTTAGTGCCAGAATGACAATTTTGTTAGTCTTTCACCAACATTGGATGAAAGATTATCATTTTCAATTTCTGACTAATTTGAAAGGCTAACTTTATATTTGCTTTGTAATAACTTTCATTTTTATACTTTATGTGAATATTTTTTCAAATGTCCATGGCCATTATCATTTTTGTTTGGTGATTTTTTCTGTTCTTGACCTTTGAGCGTCATTGTCTTTATACACTGATTTGTAAAATCATTTTTACAACAACCCCATGTTAAATAGTAAACTTTTTTCTTTTTTTGGAGAGAGAGAGAGAGAGACAGAGACAGAGACAGAGTCAGAGACAGAGCATGAGCAGGGGAGGGTCAGAGAGAGAAGGAGTCACAGGATCTGAAAGCAGGATCCAGGCTCTGAGCTAGCGGTCAGCACACAGTCTGACGCAGAGCTCGAACCCACGAACGGTGAGATCATGACCTGAGCCGAAGTCAGATGCTCAACCGACTGAGCCACCCAGGCGCCCCTAAATAGTAAACTTTTTATCCAGTTTATCTCATATCCATATTTATGGATTGTCTTTTTTCTTTTTCTAATAGATAGAATTTTTTACAATTTCTCTTTAGAGATCTCCATCAGCACCTAACTGTCCTTTTTTCTATTTTTTTTTTTTGAGAAGGGGGAGGAGTAGATGGAGAAAGAGAGAATCCCTAACAGGTTCCATGCTCAGCACAGAGCCCAATGTAGGGCTCGATCCCATGACCCTGGAATCATGACCTGAGCCAAAATCAAGAGTCAGAAGCTCAACTGATGCAGTCACCCAGGTGCCCCCACACCCTCTTTTGAGTGAGTCAGCAGCCCATGGCTCCTATGGCCTAGCACCCATGCTTTATTCCCAATGACCCCTCCCTTCCCAGTCACAGCCAGTGGATGAGAGGTAGGCACCTGACCTAAGAATGGCTTCTCTGTAGGTTGACCTGCAACCTCTGCCTACAATGCACCCTGACATAGTGGAAGAAATGCGGTTACTGGTGGAGCTAAATTTTTATCTATCAAGGAAAGCAATGGGGCAGGATCTGAAAGGAAGAGATCCCAGAAGAAGAGTTAGGAAGGTAAAGGAACATGCACGCAGAAGGAAGACAGGATCAGAAACAATAAACAATAAACAGAAACAGCAAACAAAAAGGGGACAAAGGACAGGTGGGAGGGCAGTGCTGCCCTGAAAGTAACCCATGAATCCTACCAGACAGATAGAGAGACCAGAGCCAGTCCCTTCATCTGTTTTGTTCCCTTGAAATTTTACATTTCTAAGACAAGGGATCATGTAGATGTATGATAAGCTTCCCCCCCGCCATGATTTGACTCTGTGAGGGCATATTTTTTCCATTTGCATCCAAAGGAATAAGTGGTTCCCAATCAGTGGTGATCTTTACCCCACGGGGAATATTTGGCAACATCTGGAGACATTTTTATTATCATAACTGGAGGGATACTACTAACACCTAATGAGTAAAGGCCAAGGATGCTGCTATATACCCTACAATGCTCAGCCCATAACAAAGAGTTATCTGACCTAAAATGTGAATAGTGCTGAAGCTTGAAAATGCTATTCTAGAACAAGACAGATTTTTCATGATTGCCCCTTTGCATTTGTGTTTAGTAATTTCTTTCTTACTCTGCAATAAAACAAACATTGCCCTATTGCTTATTCTATATCTATGAACCCTTTTTATAGTTTTTTCTTCTTAGAGATTTCTAGTAAACAGAGAGACATGTTAGTGGCCAAGAAATTAAGAAACAGACTCAACGTACAGTGGCTTACAATGTCTTTGTGTCTGTGATTACCACACACCACTAGGAGAGAACGTGGCAGACTCTCACAACTCTCTTGATTTAGGTCTCCTCTTCCGTGAAGGTGAACCATTGAGTGTGAAGATCTGTATTCCTCTCAGTGCAGAGGCAAATGCTAATAAATTCCCTCAGTAATTGTACTGAAAATACAGAGTCTACTTACCACAAGGCTGATGACATACAGGATGCTATATTCACTTGACTGCCAGATGTTCAAAATTACCAGACTGGGGAAGGCTTAAGAAGGTGGTACTCTACATGGCAATAAGAAAGAATGAAATCTGGCCATTTGTAGGAAAGTGGATGGACCTTGAGGGTGTCATGCTAAGCGAAATAAGCCAGGCAGAGAAGGACAGATATCATATGTTTGCACCATAAGTTCCTAACAGGAAACTTTCAGAATGATCTAGCTTCAAGAAAAACAAGCAGTTAGTAGTGCTT
>NC_043708.1:85241609-85246699 GCF_006229205.1 Suricata suricatta | reverse complement strand
TAGCTTGGGCAAACCATGCAGTATTTAATACATAGTAGCAGAATATTTACTATTGAAGCTTGAAAAGATGTGAGTTCTTTGTGTGCAATCTTTCATTTATGCATGTGAGAGGGTTTTCGTTTTTTTAATATTTTTACATTGTAGTACTTGTTTTGCTTGTTGGGGGTGTTTGCTTATTTAATACATTCCATCAAGGACAGAAATTACATGATGGGTTTTTTTTTGTTTTGTTTTTTTTGTTGGGTTTTTTTGTCCCCCTAGGAAGTGTGTCTTGGGTTTTTCCCTTATTATTTTCATTACTTTTTTTTTTCCTCTTGTTTTTTTGGTGGTGGAGGTGGTTATGTTTAAATGAAGTTGCTTTTACAGCACCAAAGACTCAATCATCCATTTCCTATATAAAAGGTAGCTACTTTTTTGCATGGACCTCAAGCATATTGTAGTATAGAGGTGGAATTTAAGGAAAGGTATTAAACAGGCTGTGTTTTAGCTTATGGGCAAGTAATAAATTGTATCATTTATCTTGAATGTATCATAGATAAGCTGCTATATAACGATGGCCACTTCAGATAGCTGTGAAATTAGGTGATTAACTAGTTGTTACTTAACCTTCTAATTTCCGTGTATGTCTAATTACATGAAATAGAAGTTGGGGTTCTGATTTTTTACTTTGCTTTTCTGTTTGGAGTGTCATTGTAACTACTGTAGTGTAAATGATGGAAAATAATTGCATATGTTAAAAAATAGTGTTATATTCTAAAAAAAATAAAAAATGAAGTTACCACAAAAAAATAAATAAAATAAAATAAAATAAAATAAAAAAGAAGGTGGTACTCATGGAATGGTGTCAGTATACTGGTCATTGGGCATACGGGATGGAAGTCTCTCACTTACAAGGTGGAGTATTTAGGGGTTTTTTAGAGGTGACATGAGAAGATGGAACTTGGTTACTACTGTGAGAAGTTATGCCATAAAGAGTGGAACATGACTTATGTAAACTATAGTGAAAGTTTACACGTCTAGGTCAGGTTTCCGACGTCACATCCTGTTCTCCATTCTTTTTGCCAACATTATGGGGGCCATAAAGTTTTCTAAGATTCTGCAAGGCAGATGGCTTCTGTCCGCACATCACCATAACAACCCATATTTCACAGTAAGTAACTAGCATGATTAGGAAAGACAGATGGAATGAGCTGCAAATGCAAAATATGCCCCTCAATTTAGAATTCTTTGTCCCCAGGGAGGGGTTCTCATCTGGAAATTTAGTTGTCTTCTTGTGAACTCTCAGTAGCTCATAACAAAGAGCACTCACGCTTTAGGCTTGTTCCTCAAGAACTCAGATGCTTTTCTCCCCACGTACCCTGAACCAAAGACTAATTTGTTCTATCAGTCAGTGACTTGTGAAGTGGGAAAATATATAGGCATTTTCTGCCCAGTTACTCCAGATTCCATACCAAGTATAATATAAACTGCAACCCAAGGAGTTCTCTGAAACTTCAAATAGCAGTATTTTGCTGGTTTGCACTTGCTGACAAGTAAACATGGAGAAAAAATAGGAACTGGGATACAGAATATGACTTTTCCATAAAAACACTAAAGATCAATGCCATAATTGGAAAATGTGCCTCTAAACAAAAAAGAAGTGGTAAAGCCTATCTATAAAACAAAATATGCTGATTCCAAAAATGTCCCTTCAAAAAAATTAGAATAAATAAGTGTTCACCAGTAGTCATTATTCAGTGAGATCATTTATTAAGAGCCGTTCTTAACCTTTTCTTTGTGTAACCCCATCATGTAGATCAAGAGTCAGCAAAGGGCCTTTTATAGACCCAGTCTATAAAGGGCCAGACAGAAAATATTTTAGCCTTTGCAGGTCATAAGGTTTCTTTCCCAACTACTCAACTTTGTCACTGTAACACAAAACAGCCATTGACGATATGAAAACGAACGAATGTGGCTGTGTTCTAATAAAACCTTATTCATAGACATTGGAATTTAAGTTTTATATAATATTAATATCTCATGATATGCTCTTCTTTTGATTTTTATCAATGAGGTCAATCATTTAAAAATCTAAAAACTATTCTAAGCTCAGAGGACATATAAAACAGGCAACAGGTTGGATTTGGCCCACCTGCCATAGTTTGCTGGCCCCTAAGACAGACTTACATCTCTTATCATTTTAGTGATTCTCAAACTACTCCAGTGAGAAACACAGCTTAATAATGTCCAACTCTCCTTGCTCTATTTACTGAGCAACCTTCTCCCAATTTGTAATTTAGTCAGCTTGCATGTGGTACTTCCTTCTGGTGAATTGGTTCAGAGAACCAAAGAAGGGATTCTAGGAGCAGAGTTTTTCATGGTGCATTAATAAGTTGGCTTCCAGATTCGAGTTAGCCTTATAAGTTGTCCCTCGTTCCCCTACATTTACATAACCATTCAGAGTTCCAGATCTCATGTTTAAAGGAGCAAAGAGTATGATATGAAAGTAAACAGCAGCTATTAAATCCCTAGACAAGGCAGAATTACTCAACATCCTTACTGTAAATTCTAATAAATCATTGTCAACTCAAAGGGAGTCCAAATTAAAACAAGTTAGGTGTCGAATCAATTGCTAGTCTAACTAGTGATGAATATTAAGACATGAATTAAAACCATAAAACTTTAGGATCTCAAACATCACACAACGTGTGCTGAGACTGCACCTACAGGATAAAGGGGGATTCCAACACCCACACCACCACAGCGGAGATAAAACGGAAACTAAACATCTAATAAGCAAGTGGCTAATAATATAAATACATGAGGCTCATAAAATTAATGGGAGCATACTTATCCCAAAAGAATTGTATAATAAATAAGAACCTAGTTTAATATGTGCCAAATTTGTCCTATTACACAGTTGATCAATCATGGAATAATATGAAGCCCATGAGTTCCCAGTCCTCACCTACTAGATGGTAAAAATGAGTTCCATTACTAATTTAATCTCATTCTTGTCCTCCTACACTGTTGAGCCAAACTTTTAAGGGTCTCATTTTTTTAATGCAGTCTTTTTCATGAGGTTTTTGGGATTCTCATGCAAATAAATGCCCAGTGTGTTCATCCAACCAGATATTTAGACATGGAATACTGGAGTCCTAAGTGGGGGGAAAAATACATCAAATAAGCAAAATCCTGAAATTGGTGGCAGAGCTGAAGTTTAAACCTAAGTTACTGAATCTAATTAGCTCTATAAATTTGGGACAAATTGTTTTGGTCTTCATGTGTCACAAAGCAATATAGAGAGACTGTAGAGCTTATACGGTCCAAAAGTTTTCAAGTTCTTCCTTAGCAAAAAAATCTTTGTTTAAATGTGGTTTAATACATAATCCTCAAATATAGAGGTGAAAAAGTATAGCTGTTCTGTTGAAGACAAGTCAGAGTACCAGAAGCCTGGCCCACTCAGCCTTCCCAAGGCACCTGTGTTGGCCACAAAGGGTCTTCCACAGAACCCTAGACCTTTGCATGCACAGCTGGAAACCCTGATCTTATGCAGTCCTCTGATTTTACAAACAAGGAAGCTACTGAAAACATGAAAAATGGCCCTGTCACAACCAGATAGTGCTGTCCCTAACTGAACATAAACAATGAATCTAAACAGTACTCAGACAAGGCCATACTGCTGCTGTGTTTGGAACAAGACAGAGACAAGGCCACTCCACAATCTCAACAATGACAAAACATCCCCTCTTCTTTTTTTGTTTTTGGTTTTTTGTTTTTTATTTATTTTTGAGAGACAGAGAGAGACAGCACAAGGAGAGGAGGGTCAGAGAGACAGGGAGACAGAATCTGAAGCAGGCTCCAGGCTCTGAGCTAGCTGTCAGCACAGAGCCCAATGCAGGGCTCGAACCCAAGATCCGTGAGATCATGACCTGAGCCGAAGCCGGAAGCCAGACGCTTAACCAACTGGGCCACCCAGGTGCCCCAAAACATCCCCTCTTCTGATTAACATGAGGGACTGCAGTTTCTCTTCCAATAAGAACTGCTAGCCCACCTTTAATCCACCAGTCTCTTTGAGAAAATGTATTAAGATGCCCAGTCATAAATTGCCCCTGCTTCTTGATATCGTCCATTCTAGGACTGGCCCCTGCTCCCTGAAACCTCCCTTGAATCATCCCACATAAATCCAAATCCTATAAAAGAGTTTGGAATCTCTAGTGCATTTTTCCTTGTTATCGCAGGCTCAATAAACTTAGCTTTTTGGTTTTACTCCAGGTACATCCCTGGTAGTCTTTGGCTTCAACACTGTATTATTAGCATTCTAAAGCAATGTCCTCAAGGAAAACAGAGCACAACCAAGAATGGGTTAAGAAAACAAGTAGCTGAGTTTCTGGAGTGGTAAATAAAAATGTTAGAAACAAATAGAGGATAATTCTGACCACTAATAGACACAATGCGATATTTGATTAACTGTTTATTTACTAATAATTCTAAAACCTACATTACTAGGCTACACCATTCTTCTGAGCCTAGACATCCAACTACCTCTTGGACCTTGACACTAGCTTCTCTTACAAGCAACGTACACCTGTAACAGCCTCGGTCATCTCTTCCTTTCAACTTTTCTCCACTCCCACCTCAAGCTTGCTCTGTCTCCTGGTTTTTATATCTTTTCCTGGTGAACTGTCCACCATCCCCCACGCCATGCCAGAAATCTTGGGATCATTCTAAACCACTCCCTCATTATATTCTTTCATAAAATTAGCCACCAGCCAAGTATTTCTCAGTTTCTTTATTCCCTTCCATTCTTCCTGACACTTACATTGCTTCTTATTTGAAATAATCCCCAGAGTGTTCTCTCTGCTTTCATTTTCCTCCACCTTCTAACAATCTGCCACATTTGTGGAAACAGAGCTTCCTAAAATGCAAATCTAATTACATCATTCTTGGCTTAAAACAATTTTTTTAAGATAGTTGCAAGTGACATATCAGATAAAGGGCTAGTATCTAAAATCTACAAGGAACTCACCAAACTTCACACCCACAAAACAAATAACCCAGTGAAGAAATGGGCAGAAGACATGAACAGACACTTCTCCAAAGAGGACATC
>NC_043708.1:85205629-85241509 GCF_006229205.1 Suricata suricatta | reverse complement strand
CATGTACCCCAATGTTCATAGCAGCAATGTCAACAATAGCCAAAACATGGAAGGAGCCTAAATGTCCATCACCTGATGAGTGGATCAAGAAGATGTGGTATATATTCACGATGGAGTACAACATGGAAATGAGAAAAAATGAAATATGGCCATTTGTAGGAAAGTGGATGGACCTTGAGGATGTCATGCTAAGTGAAGTAAGCCAGGCAGAGAAGAACAGATACCATATGTTTGCACTCATAGGTCTAACAGGAGAACAGGAGAAACCTAATGGAGGACCAGGGGGAGGGGAAGAGGGAAAGAGAGTTGGGGAGAGAGAGCGACGCAAAACCTGAGAGACTACTGAATGCTGAAAATGAACTGAGAGTTGAAGGGGAAGGGGGAAGAGGTGGTGGTGATGGTGGAGGGCACTTGTGGGGAAGAGCACTGGGTGTTTTATGGAGACCAATTTGATAATAAACTATTTTTTTTTTAATTTTTAAATAACAAAAGAAAATTTTTTTCAGCCATCACCCCCAACCTGCCCTGCCCACTGTCCCTGAGAAGTACAAACTCGCAAACATGGCCGAGGGGCCCCCGCCACCCCCGCCCCCCGTCTCTGCAGCACCCCCAGCCTAAGCTCCAGCCACGCCAAGTTGCAGCTCCCTCCCCTGTGACCAGTGCACCAGGAGGGCCTTTCAGCTCCTCTCTGCCAGTTGACCTTACCTGCTCTCCCAGCAGTTCAAGCATTGCCTTCAGAGCGCTTTCTCCATCTTGATCCTTCCCTGACTGAACCAGAAACCATCTTTTGTTTCACACACAAAAGGTTCCACTCTGTGTGAAGCAATTCAGAGATTCTCAACACTAGCTGCACGCTAAAATTCACCTGAGCCCCTGAATGCCCAGAACTCAACCACTGCCATTCTGATTTAATTGTTCTTGGATTCAATGTGATTCCCATGGTGCTGGGCTTCACGCTTCTCAAACTTCAATGTAAGGAACAATCACCTGGGGAGCTGTTAAAAATGAAGATTCTGATTCAGCAAGTCTGGCTAGGGTCTGAGATTCTACACTGTTAATATGCTCTCAGGTGATGTCAATGCTACTGTTCCACAGACGACACTTGGAGAAACAAGGGTCTAAATAAACTCTGTCATTGGCCGTCCTATCCAGAGGCAATAAAGCTGTAAACAGCCAGAGCAACTACAGAAAGACTTTCCCTCTCACGGAAAACAAATGTTGCTAAAACACCTGACATAGCTTGGTTCCAGAAAAATTTATGAGTATCTATGATAACTACAAGGTTGTAGAAGCTATTGTGACCTAAAGGTGTAAAGCCCAGAGAGTGAAAGTGACTTGCCCAGAATATCACAGAGACTAAACAGCAGAACAGAGATCCAAACTCAGAACACTTGATTCCCCAGTCTGTATACTATTCAATGTATTAAGTGCTGAGAAGAGATGTTGAAGACTCCATCACACCAGGAAAATAGCAATCAAGCAGGACACAATGAACATTAGCAGGACCCAGCTAAACATTCTGATACAGAAGTGGCTGGAGCAGATGGTTCAAAAGAGATTCCAGCCAAAAGATGCCGATGAGAAGGGTAATGGGGAAACTGGTCCTTGAGTCTAAAAGTATCGAATGTGTTCCTGAATGAGCTTAACCTTGTCCGATGGCAAATGACATTGGAAAATGTGCACTGTGGAACTGCAGACTATTCCAATGTGTTTAAGCACCTTGAACGCAGCAGGAATGCCTTATTCATTTTAATACTCCCAGCACAATCACAGTGTTTGACACATAGAATTCAGTGGATATCTGCTGAACAAAGCCTAACCAGAGAAAGTCTTGGTTTTCTTTACATAATACTATTATCTATCTATGTTGTGGCCTGTCTCCATCCTATAGGATGAGATGATACTAGCCTGCTGCCTCACTTCCAACTTTAGAGGATTCTGCAAGTTTCTGGATGAGAGCAGGATCTGGTAGAAGTATGATATAGTATGAGTTTCCCCAGGCCCTTCACTCAGGTGCATCAAAGATTGAGGATTATAGGCATAAACACAGTAGTGTTTATTCTAACTGGAGAACCAGGCAGAAGTGAATGGCTTTTATTAAGTTGTGGAGTGAGGTGTGGAGGGGTGGTGACCTCATTGGTTTTCCAGGCAGCAGAATTGTTTGCCAAAGACCAGAGAACCATTGAAGAATAAGTCATGTTACCTAAAGGTGAAGAGCATGGGCTTTAGGGGCAGAGAAGTCTGAGTGTGAATGCCATTTTTACTTATCACTCATCATTTGGCACAAGTTCCTTCACCTTACTAAGCTCCAACTTCCTTATCTATAAAGTGGAGAAAATAAGTAACTTCCCACAAGCATTATTGCTATAAGGATTAAATGAGATAACTGTGTCCTTAATGCATTGTCTAGGACCCTGTGGACATTACATAATATGAGTGTAGCAAGGGTACCAAGGAAGAAAAGCTTCAGTGCCAATTGTGGCTGCATGACTAATTCTAGAAACAAGAGTTGTGGTCACCATTTGTATTTTTAGCCAGAGTATGCAAGGACGGAAAAAGTGTCTTTTTACTCTTAGTTTACCTTTTCCCTTGTTAAAAGATGAGATATATTATTTCATTTTAATTGTTTCAATCATATTTTGTTTTCTCCTCTACTAATGTATACAAAATAGATAGGTGATGGATATAATGAATAGGCAAGGAATGGTAAATGTTTTTTCATCTCAAATCAATGCCATTTAACTGGGGTTGGCTGCCAGGACCACTGTATTAAGAGGGATGTTGATGCTAAATCCAAGCTTAATGAAACAGAACTATGATTGATTAGTTCTGAGTGCTGTGAATGAGTGCTTGTCATACCTCGCTTTAATTCAGAGGTGGCAGAATAGTGAATAATAACAGCGAGGTAAGGTCACGAGGAAGCCAGAGGGAATGGACAGTAATGGTAGATGATAGGTGGAGAGACTGGTGTGCACTCACACTGCTCTTGAGTCGCTGTGTGTTTGTGTTAATTTCCCCTCCACACCCACTCTTCACCCTCCTCCACCTGGCTCCCTGCATAGAGGCTGACCTATATGCAGTATATAAACAGGATTTTGTGCCTCCTGGCACTGATTGGTCACATAGTGGCCAGGGGACAGTCCCAGTAGGAGAGAGATATGAGGAAACAGTGTGAGCAAGGTCATTATTTCCCTGGATCTCTCTGCAGGGGTGCTTCAGGCTAGCTATGGTCCCTCAATTTGAAGTCACTGATCCTCTCAGGCAGTTGACTTTACATAATTCTTATTTCTTTTAGGTCTCAGAAACCATTTCCTCTTCCCCTCCCTTTAAAACAAAAGGTCATACAGCTTCAATGCTATAAGCTCCAGGGTCCTGCCCTATCCGTGATGGTTTTCCTGATCCATACTATTATAAATAATCCCTCAATAAAGGAACACTATCGAACTATATTACTTTGAAAAGATCACCCATTTCCCTTGGAACTCTGATATGCTTTGCTTTTGGGTTGCCTCAATATAGAAAGTGAAGTAAGTATCTACAGACATGCATATGATAGAATACGCCAGACAGGGGATCTTTGTACATCTAAGAAAAAGGGTCTGTGTCTGGTGGCCAGAGATAAACTGGAGACAACAATACCCTGCCATACTCACTTCTCCATCTATCTGAAACTGCCCATCAATGATCTGGACCTTTCTCTGCACAGCAGTGTCAACTGGCCGAGCAGAAGTAGGTCCTACCATTAACAATCTCTAAATTAACTTAATGAGACAAGATAGCCAAGACTATTCTGTTTCCCTTGATGGAAAATCAAAACTTGCCAGCTCCAGCAGGTCCAGGGGTCCATGAAGGATGGATGGTTTGGCGAAAGGGAGTGAAAAAGCTTTGAGTTTCTTTCTGATCACCAGGCAGGCATCTCTGCTCTGCTTTGGTGTCTTTATTTATAGGTCAAGCAATAACATGGCATCAGAATAGAATTTTTTTACAGTGGCTAATTTTTTGTGATAAGATACTTTTTTTTTTGCAAAAGTGTACAGAAACAGATTTTACAGAAGTATTCTTGTAGAAACATCCCATTCATTTTTGGCATCAGTCCCCCAGAACAAGAAAGTAACAAACTTATCTTATTTTGTACAGGTTGGCTTCTTGCCAATATTTATGACTTTGTTTTTAATTAACAAGTTATTACTGAGTCATGTAATGCACTTACAGTGAGGTTGAGTAAATCTTATAACATACACATTATTTAAGTTAGTACCGCTAAAATTAAAATATAGGTTAAGTTGTATACAGATAGGCTAGGAGTTATTTTATTTGGCTCATTAACCACAAGACAAAGAATGTTAACAAGTTGCTTGAGAAAGCCCTTTCTTTAAGCACAATGGAGGCTCTGTGTGTGTTGGCCTTGCCACCTGGGTTTTTATTTTCTTATCCATCCTCATAACTGAAGTCAGTACTAGGGAGGGTATTTGTAGAATGTGGACCTTGGGAAGGGACTATGTTCTGTCCTTGTTTTCTATTTATCTCCAAATTAGCCTCCTTTTCTCTGGGCCAGACTTAAATGCAACTCTTGTGTTTTTAACCCCTTCATAGTCTATGTTTTGAATCTACAGGGGCCTACAGGAAGAGTCTTTTGACAAACATCTACAGTGCTTTGATCTAAAATCTCCTTTGTAGGGGTAGGAAAATGCTTCTTCTCATGAGGTATCTGGGTGGGGAATACCGATCTGATTTGGAATATTGTCAGGACTAGTCAATAAGAGTAGGCTCATTCCCAATATGAGCCGGTAGTAAAAGGAGATACCAGTTTTGCTTCATGGCAGGAGCTAGGCAAACATCTGCCATTTCCTCACTGTGACTATGTCATCCAGCGAGGCTGGTGCGGCTCCCAACAAAAACCCAATAGTTTGTCATCTGTTTGCCAGTGAGATGGGGCGGTACAGACAGACAAGGGGTGTCCGAGTCAGGTTATCAGCAAAGATCCTGACTGAAGAGAAAACTGTGGTCCCGCCCAGCAAGTCACCTGCTTTTCCAACCAGCCTGCCCTTTCTAAGGCCAAGTAGTACAATTCTATCTAGGTCTCTACATTCGAGGAAGTAAATCTACCTCTGAACCTTTTTCAAAAAAAGAAAGAACGAACAAAAAAGAAAAGAAAAAAACTAATAGATCCCTGTTCCCGACCCTTCAATGATCTAAGAAGCAGCATTTCATGATTAGCAAGGCAGATAAAATCAGGACAAGAAAGGTGAACTTGCAAATGTGACTTTAGCCCCTTCAGGGTAAAGGTGCTTGTCCTTGAATATCGAATCCAGTGATCTTGTAAATCACACACTGATTCACCAGCACTAATGGGCAATCACACCTAAAAACCCCCATGGGAATAAGGTGACCCCGGTTCTTGGTAGGAGACAGACACCTCAGAACCATTAAGCCTCCTCCCAGTGCTGAACATCCAGAGATATGCCCTCCATAGCAAGCACAGGCAGGTAGAGAACTCTAGCCCTGACTCTCCCCTACAGAAAAGATGATAAAGCACACAAAGAGAAAAGGTAATGCAGGATTCCGTTGAGAAAGCAGGTTGTGAGAGAGCAATCCAAACACTATTTAAAGGAACAAAGGGAGAGGAATTAGGGCCAAGGAGAGCTGCAGGTCTCTGCCCCTTAAGCTAGGAGGACAGTAAGGCTCACCCCAATTCCATTTTAGTAAGACTCTTTTTCCGCTCCTCCAACCCTTCAATTCACTATCTTCAATAGTCTTTTCATCTCTCAAGATCCAGATCAAATGCCTTCTCTTTTGTGGAGGCCTCCCTGACCCCAACCCATCCCACTCTCAATCAGAATTAGCTGTTCCGTTCTCTACACTCCTACTGCCTGCTGACCCTTTCTTTAGCATTTGTTACTTTGTAAGATATGAACATGTTTGCTTCCCCCAAATGATCTGTGAGCTTGCTAATGGCAGGATCTGTCTTGGTGACTTGTGAATAAAAACAGTCCCTAGACTGTAAATCACACACTGATGTGAGGAGAATGTTAAATGCTCAGCGAGTTTGACAATGACAGACTTTTGCTATCAACTGGAAATTGGGCAGCATCCCTTCCCCCACCTCACTCTCATCTGTTTCCAGATATGTTATTGGCGGGAAAGTAAGGGAATCCCCAGTGCAGGTAGAGTTGACTTTCTCCCTGTCTTAGCCTCAGGTCCCACAAAAAGTGGAACCTGAGACAAAGACTTCTAGGAACAGAAGTGGGTATAAAGAAGCTGAGAAAAATGAAACAAGGAAGGAGGAAAAGTCAGAATAAGGGGTATTATCAACCTAGTCCCCTCTTAGGCAACTGAGGTTCTCTTCCACTGGGGATACTCTGAAGAGCCTTGAAGAAAGTACCTCAGAATTGTCCCCCCCAACAACAAGAAGATGGGAGAAGATATGCATATGTACCCATTGATCAAGGGTTACCCATGGGATCTTAGCTTCCTCACACTCTGGGGTGTGTGGCTATGTCAGAACGAAGGAGCAAATGTTGGCAGGAGTCCAAGGTGATGTTAGCAGAGATGCCCCAGGCCAGAAAGCAAGTTATAAATGGTGCAGTTGAGGTGAGGGGCAGCCAGGTTACACGTGAGCAGGCCTACTTCCCACAGCAACACCTAGAGTAAAAGGTGAGCTACGAGGGTGTGAGGTGGGCCACAGGAAGCATCTGACACACATGTTGTGATGACTTTTAGTGGCCCTTTGTGATTTCTATCCACTTAGAGAATGAGACTTACCAATCCTAGCATTAGTCATTGTTAAGTTGTTAGTAAAAAGAAAGTGTCAGGTGATATAGCGAGAATTTTCCCAAGCTTCCCCGGGTTGTGGGTACAGAGTCATGATAAACACCCAAATTTCAATGGCTCTAACCCTCTTGCTTCTAATTAACTCTAGCTTCTAGCTCTAGTCCTCCAGCTGTTGGCAAGCTTCTCCCAGCTATTTCTCCAGGCCTGCTGAGAGAGCTTCACACATGCTTAACATCAGTCTGTCTGCTGTCGTCACCATGTGGCATCGGCCATATTCTTTCCCTCCTGCTTGAGATCCCCTCTGGTATATCCTGGTCCAAACAGCTCCTCCCTGCCAGTTACGTTGCCCATGGCCACAATGAGACCACAGTGAGAGTGTAACCTTCTTGTTCCCCAAGGTGCCAAACCCTCCAGAAGCCAAAATAACACATTTCTTTCCATTGTCCCTGTGCCAAAGCCATGTCATGGCTCATACAGACATGGGAAGATGCACCTGGATGGCTCAGCCATTTATGCATCTGACTTCAGCTCAGGCCATAATCTTGTGGATCACCAGTTCAAGTCCCACATTGGGCTCTGTGTGCACAGTGCAGAGCCTAGAGACTGCTTCAGTTTCTGTGTCTCCCTCTCTCTCTGCCCCTCCCCCATTTGCACTCGGTCTCGCTCTCAAAAATTAATAAACATTAAAAGAAATAGGAAGATGCTTTTTAAAAAATGTTTCTTTATTTTTGAGATAGATAGACAAAGCCTGAGCAGGGGAGGGACAGAGAGAGAGGGAGACACAGAATCCAAAGCAGGCTCCAGGCTCTGAGCTGCCCCCACAATGCAGGGCTTGAACTCACAAATCACAAGATTATGACGTGAACGGAACTGATCATGACTGACTGAGCCACCTAGGCGCCAGTGCGAGATGCTTCTTCCCCCCTCTCCATGCCCACTAGGTCATACTTTGAACAAGGAGGCTCCCAGACGTGTTGCTTCAGACCCAGAGGCTCAATAACTGAGGGCAGCTCCGTTGGCTTCAGCTCTAGTCCGAGGGTTGATCCCCCTCTCTCCCTCTTCCTCTCTCTTCCCACCCTTCACCACCACCAGCACCACCACCAACGCAGCTCACGCAAAACGACCTTCCTCTTCAGATAAAACTACACATCCTCATACAAGTAAACTCAAAACATCCAGCAGCTTTCAGCCCATCAACACCGAGTTCTGGACACACCCGGGCACTGCAACACCAGCCCTGCTCACAGGCTCAGCACAGGGCATATTTCCGTATCACGGCAACTGTTGTTTTTTTAAGTTTACTTTTTTATTTTGAAAGACAGAGAGAGCACAAACAGGGGAGGGACAAAGAGAGGGAGAGGGAGAATCCCAAACAGGCTCCATACTGTCATCACAGAACCTGATGTGGGGCTCAATCCCACAAACCATGAGATCATGACCTGAGCTCAAACCAAGAGTCAGATGCTTGACTGACTGAGCCACCAGGCGCCCCATGTCTTCTGTATACCAGTGATTACATGCATTGAGTCACAAGGATGCAAACAGTTTGGCACCAAAAACTCCCAGGGGGTTTGTGGAGTTGTTGTTGTTGTTGTTGTTTTTTCCTACAGCTATAAGATGAAATCTCACCAGATGTCCTAAATATCTTTTTATCCTGGCATTCTCTCATATCACTTCACCTTAAAGAATAATGGTTTTGAGGTTGACAAAGGTACTTAACCTCCCAGTGACCTACCCTCCAAGATCCATGTGGTATGAGTTAAGTCTAGCGCATACAAAGTCATACTGGATAGATCTGTAAATGACAAAGTTCCCTGAGAGTAACCTTAATGGACACGCAGCATCAGTCCTCAGTTATGCCTATAGGAAAAATGTGTTCACAACATGCTACAGCTTCGTCCAGCTCTTTGAAGAACAATGGCTGATGAAAGCCAGGAGCAAAAGAAAATGGCAATAAAATAAGGCGGCATATTGACAGCTGAGATCTAGTATAATATCTATGGGGGGCTCTGTGGCTCCAGAATTAGATTGCTCTCACTTCAAAAAAGTGATCCATGAACTCTGTCAATCAGCAACTCAGTCATACATACATAAAATTCTTTCCCCTACGTCCTGCTCAAAAAACAATTCTTAAAGATGATGCTTACAAGACAATGTATAGACGATACACATTCTATGAGTGAACGGGTGCAATTTTCTCCTCAACTAATTTATAAACAGAGTTGAATTGTAATCCACCCTCTACCAAGCCTCACGTTTACAAAAGGAACTCCATTTATGATTCTTTGTGGACTTCAAATAAAAGAGTAACATCAAAGTCGGGCAGAAAATGAAAGCCCTGATTCAGACATTATTTTGTTTTCCTCTCCCAAGTAAATATTTGCATTTGCTGAAGGAGCTTGTGCTGATACGTCTGTAAATTGATTACGCATTTTTATAAGAAGGTAAGTAGCCAGGAACAAAGGAACACAAACCGAAGCTCCCCTGTGCTCTCTTCCGAGTGACCTCCAGCCAACTGTGCAGGCGACCTGTTTAGAAGGAAGACGATTTGGTCTCCATGGGAGCTCAGTGTGTGGGCTCTGCTTTGACAGACTGACAGCTGTGCTAAATGACGTTGAAATGACATGTAATAGATTTTAGATTATGACTATTGTCCAGTAAGGACTGAAGAGTCCCTGCAGTGACAGGGGACTCAGGATGGTTATCTTCTTAAGCTTCATTCCAGAGTAAAAAGGCATTGGCTCTTTTAAATTGGGCTGTTTCTTTGTTGAGGGAAGGTGGTAAGTACCAAAGTAGTTTCACTAATTAGAAGCTATAACCCCAGAATAGCCAGGGTCACTCATTCCTAGAATGAAACATAACCATGCTCAGTACACTTCTGGACACAACTCTACCCCAATTTAAAGCTAGGAATAAATGAAATGCTCAAGTTTTCAATGTCACAATAGCCTAACGGTATAATTAGCCCAAATTGGCATTTGGATTTGACTCTTTGCAGAATTAGTGGGCTGCTGCCCTTCTCCTGATATTTATTCATTGATGTGCATGATGCTGTTTTGTTTTGCTTGTATAAAGGAGGAGAGTGGGGTTTGTATGAGGATGACCAGGAGAGAGCAAAGCAATGGAAAGAATGCAGATATCCGACCCTAAAGACATGGAACAGATGAGCAAGAACAGACTTGAACCTGAGTACAACTGAGATGGGCCCCAAGGACTCCCCAAACCGAGCAGGAGCAGAGTGGCTGTATGAGAAGGTAGAAGTGTAATGTCTGAAAAATGTCCGTTTTAAAACACTACCATATTTGTTCCCAAAGACGGGGGGCTAGAGGACGCAGACTGCCCTGTATACATGGGCTTAAACAGCATTCCCTCTGTCTTAGTACACCATGACGTAGGTCATGCTCGACCTTTCTCCTTTTAAAGCAAAGTTGGTGTATTACTCAATAATTAACATCCCTACCCAAAGAATTTGAATCTCTGTAAAAAACAAACAAACTGAAAATAAGCAGTTTATTAAGCCACTGGATAGGGAGAATAAAAGGAATAGGGAGGCCAGGAGGAGAAAATGAGTAAGAAAGATATTTTACACTTCATCAAAATACGAAGTCACATTTCCTGTTTCCCTCCTCCAGCATACTGTCACCACCATCGCAGCTCTAATGTTAGGTTAGGTGTATTACATGCATTTTCAACTTACAATATTTTCAACTTATAATGGGTTTGTCGGGACATCACCCCATCATAAGTCCAGAAAGATTTGCAAGCTCTCACTCTGGGTAAGGTTTAGTGATGATGAGAGCTACAAATAAATCTTGAACTTTTTTTAATACTTTTGTTTTCTTGTACAGGGTTTGGCACAGCAGTTCTGAACCTGTTTTAAATGTATTATAGGAATGAACAAATGAGCAAATGTATGATGTTGTTGGGAATCAGGATGAGTGTCTGCTTGAGACGCACACCAATGGCTGCAGGAAAGAGCCGTTCCCCTGAACCTGGCATCGATTTACATGGGAAACAAGATACAGTTGCAGAGAGACACATGGAGGAGAAGGCAAAGTGAAGGTGAAGACAGAGATCGGACTAATGTAGCCACAGGCCAAGAAATGCCTGCAGCCACCACAAGCTTGAAGAGAGAAGGAACAAATTCTCCCCTAGAACCTCCAGAGGGACCATGGCCCTGCCCACACCTTGACCTCAGACTTCCAGCCTCTGGATCTGTGAGAGAAACATTTCCAAATGTGTGATAATTCATTACAGCCTCCCTAGGAAACCTGCAAAGTGAATGTATTATTATCCCTATGCTCTAGATAGGACAATAGAGCCACAAGAGTTCAAAGAACTTGCGCAAGTTCCAGAACTAGTAAATAATTTAAAAATAAATGTTAACACAGGAAATGTGATTCTAAAGACAGCCCTTTATAACCTCTATTACAGACCCTCTCTGCCATATAGTCATTAAAGATAACAGCATCATAGAGTAGCCATCTTTCCACATCAAAATGTGATTATGTAGAAAAGCAAGTCACAAAACAATACATAAAGATACTCTGGTAAGCGAACATTGACCCTTAGCTTAGGAAAAGTTCATAGAAAGTCTGAGTAAAGATCTAAAAGCAATAAATATCAACCTGAGATCAAAAGAAAGAAAATCTCCAGTAACCAGAAATGAAGAAGGAATATAAAACCCAAGTGATAAGCATGTGAGTAAGGGCAGGGGGTTAACATCCACGAAGGAGCAAAAAGCTTTATCTCACTTTTCCAAAGACATCCAGATGGTCAATAGACACATGAAAAGATGCTCAACATCACTCATCAACAGGGAAATACAAATAAAAGCCACACTGAGATGCCACCTCACACCAGTCAGAGTGGCTAAAATGAACAAATCGGGAAACTACAGATGCTGGTGAGGATGTGCAAAAATGGGCACTGTTGGTGGGAATGCAAACTGGTGCAGCCGCTCTAGAAACCAGTGTGGAGGCTCCTCACAAAACAAAAGATAGAGCTACCCTATGATCCAGCAACAGTACTACTAGGGATTTACCCAATGGATACAGGAGTGCTGATGCATAGAGGCACATGTACCCCAATGTTTACAGAAGTGCTTTCAACAATAGCCAAATTACAGAAAGAGCCTAAATGTCCATCAACTGATGAATGGATAAAGAAGATGTGGTTTTTATATCAATGGAATACTACTTGACAATGAGAAAGAATGAAATCGTGTCATTTGCAGCAATGTGGACAGAACTGGAAGGTATTATGCTGAGTGAAATAAGTCAGTCAGAGAAGGAGAGATATCCTATGTTTTCACTCATATGTGGATCCTGAGAAACTTAACAAAAGACCATGGGGGAGGGGAAGGGGAAGAAATAGGTACAAACAGAGAGGGAGGGAGGCAACCCACAAGACACTCTTAAATACAGAGAACAAAACTGAGGGTGGATGGAGGTGTGAGGGAGAGGGGAAAATGGGTGATGGGCACTGAGGAGGGCACTTGTTGGGATGAGCACTGGGTGTTGTATGGAAGCCAATTTGACAATAAATTATATTCATTAAAAAAAAAAAAGCTTAGTCTCAGAATGTACAACACAGGCAATAGGAATTCAAACCTCCCATGAAGCCAGGACTCATGAAAGCCTATCTTTCAGGGCGGGAAATGAGATGCAAACTCCACTTACCCGCTCTGGGAAGGGGGAAGAAAGTGGTCTGCACACTGTATGTGATGATGTATATGATGGGGAAAGATCCCCCATTACAGACCTCAGCCCCAGGCCTGTTCCACACATGTATGTGGGGTCTGAATTCCTAGAGCCCTTGCACTATGGGAATCTCCAGCTAAGAAGTTAATGTAAAAATGGGCCCCATGTAAGTGAATTTCCTGGGCCTTCCAGCAAAAACAAACACAAAGCTATTTAGAAACAAACCTTCCAAACCCTAAAACATACAGAACATTCTAAGGCACACAAACACACACACAAATAAACACATTGTAACTGAAAATGAGCTCAAAATTGAAAATTACAAAGTGTTCACCATGAAGAAGAGTCAGCAATCACTGCAAACAGGATGATTGGGGTGGTCAAAAAAATGAGAACCTGTAAGGGGCTGTTAAATAATTATGTTTCTACTGACAAAATAAAAAGGCTTGAAACCTTAAGGACAGAACAGCATTGTGTAAAAAGAACTGGCAGACCTGAAAAAGACCAAACAGAACTTCTAGAAGTGAAAATGTGACATTCAGTAGGTAAAAGAGCAGATTGGAGATGGCTGACCATAACACAGTTGTGAGGAAATTATCCAAAATACAGCAAAACGAGAAACAAAGAGATAGAAGATAAGAGAGAACAGTTAAGAAAGATGAGAAAATTAAAATTACATCTCATTAGGATCCCAGAAGAGAAATTAGAGAATGATATAGAAGTCATAACCAAAATATAACAGCTGAGAAATTGTGGGAATTGATGAAAGATATAAGTATCAGGATCGAGGCAGAAAATAGCATTCTCAAACTAGGTAATTGAGAAACATTTACTAAAGCAACTGTTTACGAAGGTGAGCGCAAGGGTTCAGGAAATTAACAAGGGGTTACACTCACCTGCTAGGAAGAGCAAGGAGTCTTAACAGGCAAGGTGAGGGGGAGGTGAGGAGAACTCAAGGAACTAGCTGCATGACCAAGGTTGTCCAGAACAGGAGCTGTGCCTTCAGGGAAGGGCTGCCGCCAGCCCCTGGTAAATTCGCAGGGAGGATGCGCAGAATGAACACACCAGCCTCCCTCTCCTTGGCCCTTGCTGCCTGTGCTGGTGCCTCACACTGATGGAACTCTACTGGAAGCAAAGGGCAAGAGAAGATGCAATCCCCCCATTAACCTTCCCAGTTCAGGGTCTTCAGGTAAAGCCTGGGCAACAGCTCCTCATTGGAGCCCCAGGGTACTTTATGTTTTCCTAAACCCTGCCCCACGTTTGTAAATAGCCCCTAGGCAGTGTAGATAGGCAGTGTGCTACTGCTTCTTCCAAGAACTCTGAGATCCTTTACCGGAAGGCATGTGCATGCATGCATTTTAAGTGGAAAGGACAGAAAGAGGAGAAAATACAGAGAAAGTCTGTAAGTAAATAGACCAAAATGCTACCATTTTAGTGATTTGGATTCTTTTTCTTTTTACTTACTCCATTTTCTAATTTGTCTATAGTGAACATGCAGTACAATGATGCAAAACATCAATCTTTTAAGAATGCTAAACGTCTACAGAAAATATAGATTCTTAATCAATTCATTCCCCACCGGACTGACATCATCCCTAACCCAGACTCCCTGCCTGATATCAAAGCTAGAGACACAAACAAATGATGTAGCTGGAAAAAGAGAAGAGTGAGGGGTAAAGAGGCAGGATTCAAACCAGGTATTGAAAATCATTTTGTAAAGAGCAAAATTTTTATAGAGTTATATGGAGACTTGGTTAAGCTCAGGAGAACATAATCTCCCAACTAGGGCATGGCCAGGTTATGGAGCTGACATCCAGTTCTGTGAAAGGCAGTTAGAAGTCCTGTGAAACCTAAAAGACAATTTTGTATTTAAAAAGACAACAATGAAATCTCATCGCTATCTAGAATGCTTCAAGAAATAGGTGCACCTTCACTTTGGCTACAATTGAAGGTTGAGGTTAAAATGTCTAATGCTTGCTAGGTTTTTTATTAATCAACCCACATAGCTAATCATTGCTTGAAACTCAAATATCCATATGCTGAGGCTTGAGGTGACATCTGGCTTTTGATGGATTAGCAGGGAGGTCCTCATTTCATCTCTTGCGTCTGAACGTTGCTACCCAGAAAGTGACATATCCCTTGTCCAACTGCAGTAAATCGACCTGGATTCAGAGGAAAGAGCGCCATCTAGTGCAGCGCCACTCGATCTAGCGGTTCACTGTGTGCTTCCCCTTCCCCTCCTCCACCCCAACAAGCCTTCCAGTTGATTGTTTCAGCTCTCACCAGCTCATGAGATTAACAAGATTTCAGCGTGGGTGGGGTGGCAGGGTGGGGGACGGTTGGAGGAAAGGGAACCTATGGCCACAGATCAACACTTAACAATATTAAAAATCCCACGTCTTTGGCGAGAACTATTTGTTCTTAACATCGTAATGCTATTAGGCAAGGATAATGATTGATAGAAGTCATTTTACTAGGCAGTCAGATACAAGTGTCAGTTTCTTGGCGTTTATATGAGAAATGACATCATCAGTACAATTCTCTGGTGAGGAGTGCAGAAGTATATAAAAGCTAGTAGAGCCAGCTTTAAAGAAGCCTTTGGTCCTTAACAGGAGCCAGCACTTCCTGATACCCCACCAACACCCCTGGAGCGAATACTTAAACCTACTTTTGTCCTTCATCTGAGATAGAAATCCCTGTGCAGGTGAAGGAGTGGAGGAGGCACTGAAATCACCTGTGGTGAGCCTATATTCTGCAGAAAGTAGACTTTTGTGCGTCGCAGACAGGGCAGAATAATGGGCTTTAGCTTAGAGAGCAGCAAGCAATGTGCATGGGGGTCAGACAGGCTCACAGAAGATTCCACCAATCATTGACAGAAAACTTCACAAGGGACTAGCAGTCAGTCTCTGAAGAGATGAAATGCAAATTCAGCTGTCTTTGGGCTATGAGTCAAACCCTGATTGGCATGCAAATGCACATATATTCCTTCCAGCTCTAAAATTCTATGGCAACTTACACCCACATTAAACTATGTGATAAAACACAGCTCAGAGCAGCATCAAAACCAGAGTTCCCTGAAATGCAAATCAAAACCACAATGAAGTATCACCTCACACCTGCTAGGGTGTCTATTATCCAGAAGACAAAAGATAACAAATTCTGGCAAGGGTATACAGAAAAGGAAACCCTTGTGCACTGTGGGTGGAATGTAAATTGGTGCAGCCACTCTGGAAAACAGTACGGAGGTTCCTCAAAAAATTAAAAATAGAACTAGATATGATCCAACAATCTCACTTGTGGATATATATCCAAAGGAAGTGAAATCACTATCTCAAAGAGATATCTGCACTGCTATATTCATTACAGGATTAAGCATAATAGCTAATAGAAACAACCTAAGTGTCTATCAACAGATCAGTGGATTTAAAATGTGGTATACTTACATTAATAACCTATATTCACATCTAATAATTGCATTAAAGTCCTGGAAAGCTAATGTGTCTTGGTACAATGTTTTCAGTCATAATTCTAGTTATTACCTTAAAATGTTGGATGTCACAGAAATAAGCAAATTTCTTTGTCAAATGTATTAAAATGAACTCTGAGCAGATCTTTAAAAAACTAATAAAGAAAAAAAATAAAATGTGGTATATACACACAACGAGATATTACTCAGTCTTTCAAAAAGAGGGGAGTCCTGCCATTTGCGTTAACATGGATGAACCTAGAGGGCATTGGGCCAAGCAAAGTAAGTCAGACAGAAAGAGACAAATGTTGTATGGTACCACTTATGCGTGGACTCTTTAAAAAAAAAAACACACAGCCTGCTTAATACCTTTCCTTAAATTCCACCTCTATACTACAATATACTTGATCTTGAATGTATCATAGATAAGCTGCTATAAATGATTGCCACTTGAGAGAGCTGTGAAATTAGGTGATTAACTAGTTGTTACTTAACCTTCTAATTTTTGTATAAGTCTAATTACATGAAATAGAAGTTGGGGTTCTGATTTTTTTTACTTTGCTTATCCATTTGGAGTGTCATTGTAACTACTGTATTGTAAATGATGGAAAATAATTGCATATGTTAAAAAAGTGCTATATTCTAAAAAAAAAAAATAAACACACACACACACACACACACACACACAACCTCGAACTCCTAGAAATAGGGAGTAGAATTGTTAGCAGAGGGGTGAGGGGATGGGGAGAAGTTGCTCAAGGGTTGCAAACCCTCAGTTACTTAAGTTACTTAAGCCCTGAAGATCTAACATACAGCACTGTGACTATAGCCAATAATACTGTGTTCTATACTTGAAATTTGCTGAGAGAGTAGATCTTAAGCATTTTCCCCAAAAGAAGAACAAGGTAACAATATGAGATGATGGATGTGTTAACTTGGTTATGGGAATCTTTTCCCAATATATACATATACCAAATTATCAATGTTGTACAGTTTAAACATATTATAATTTTATTTGTCAATGATACCTCAATAAAGCTGGGGATTAGAAACACAGAGTGCCCCCAGCCTTTATTACTACTTCATGAATTCCTACCCTGTCACCCGAAAGGCTGGGGAATTTCTTCTTCAACAGCTGTGCCCTTGGGTCTGTAACATCTCCCTGGTTGTGTTACCTCTCTCATTATATCCTTTTTATTACGGAACTGAAAACTCAGGGTTTAGGAAAAAAAATATCTTGGTGCCTCCACAAAAAAAAAAAGTTAATGCACACAGTAAGTAATTATAAAAATCCTATATTCCACACCTTTAATTGCTTTGTATTTCATTCTTCCTGCCCAGTTAAGAGTCAGCTCACTACTCATACTTTCACTCATTCATTTGTTGGATTTCCAGCCATCTGTGTTGGATCCCACCATCTGGCTGTCTTAGAGTGCATTCGCACAGAAGCTGGGTTTTATGGATTTCCAACTGAGTGAAGTGCCCTCGATTATTTTAGCAAAGTTTTAGTACTACGAACTGGCAGTATACTTGCAATTTTTGTTAACTCATCTTTGGGACTTTGACCTACGATTAGACTTTGAAGAGTCTGTCACACATATTCAGCGAATCTCCAATTTGGTTCGTTTCTGCTGACCACCTTTCCTTTCCACACCGGGACCAGAGAGAATCACACAGGCACACTGTTGTGTGGTGGGGAAGCAGGAAGTCAAAAGCCTTCCACTTCCTGTGGTGCTTTGCAATCCTTCTATGTGTTCATTTCTCACGTCCGCAATTTCTAATCTTTATCTCTCTTCCTAAGTCCTCTTGTCTCACCATCTCCCCTCCTTCTGCACAGAGAAAAATGGGGACATGAGGAATGAACTCCTTTCATTTCCTGCTCTCCCCTCCCCACCTCTTTGCCTCCACTCCTCACCACACCTCTGACTCTGTCAGATGTTCCTCCTCTTGTTCAGGACTTGTCTTTCCACCTGAGCTTCCATTCCAACCTTTTCCACTTCCGCAGAGACCTTACCCTGAAAATGAAGGCATGAAGGAAGTGAGGGAGGAAGGAGGGAGAGAGGGAGGAATGGAGAAAGGGAAAGAGGGAGAGAAGAGCAAGTGAAGGAAATGAAAAGAAACAGAATGTAAAGAGAAGGGAAGGGGTGGGGGGGGGGGAGGAAAGGGCAGGGGGTGGGAGGGAAGGGAAAGGCAGGAAAAACTCCCTCAAGACATTCCTCTGATTTTCACTCAATCTCTTTCCTTCCCACACAGACCAACTACCCATAAGAGTGTGCTCTCTACCTGCATCTCTGTTCTCTCATGAATGCAGTGGAATCTAGAGTCAGTCTCCACCACCTCACTGAGCCCTGACTGAAGTGTTTTTGGCCAACCTCTCCCTAATTTGTCAACTAGCGAGGAGCTCTCCAGTTCTCCCTTTACTTGACTTTTCTCTGTAGGCGATGCCCCCCTCCCTGAGATTTCCCCTATTTGCTTCCAGCTCCCTTCTCTCTCCTGGAGTTTCTCTTCCTTCCAACCACTCCTTATGTCTCCTTTTAAGTAATCTATGCCCTCTATGCTTAAATCAGAACCACTAGTCTTCATCTCTTGGCTGTATACTCTTGTTGGGTGATTCTATCAACTCCCACAAAAGCTTTACCATTTTCATTTCATTTGACAAAATATAATGAGTTCCTACTATATGCCAGTTCTAATCCTCCCCCCTGGACATCTCCGTTGGAATGATACACACACACACAAATTATTCCTCATTCTGTACTTCCTGTTTAAGTAAATGACACCACCCATCGTCCAAGTCAATCAAGTGAGAAACGTAGCAAAAATATTAAAATTGCTTTTCACCTGCTCCACACCCAAAGACTCACCAGGTCCTGTGGATTCTACCTCCTAACCTCTATAGAATCCCTCCCATCCCCTCCAGTTCACTGGTTGGCTTCAGTTCACACTTCATCCTTTCTCATCTGAATTCCTGCAGCAGCCTCTTAACCGGTTTCTCATGTTCGTCTCAGCCCTTGACCACACTGGCCTTTCTAAAACATGATCTAATAAAGCACTTCTCTGTCTAAAAAAAATCCGGTGGATCTCAATGCTCCAGGATAAAATCCAAACCTGTCAAAGTGCTGATGATGTGGCTCCTACCTCCCTGTCCACTATCTCATCCTGACACCCACTCTCCTGCTTCTATTCAGTGCCTGTGTTTCCCATGCTCTCTCATTCCTCCATGACTCTACACACTGGTCCCTCGAATCCGGTCCTCTTCACCTCCTCCTTTATGTCCAGGTCTGTGCTCATTTCCAGACTCAGATCAGTTGTCTTCTCTGTCCTTCCCCTAACATCCTCAGTCTGAAACAGGTGCTTTCTAGGAATCCCAAAGCACTCTGTATTTTCCTCTACCTATAACTTATCACACTTTTGTAATGTACATTACATATCCATATCTCCTATATTTTAACCTATACTGTAAGTTCCTCGAGTCAAGGGGTCATTAATATTTAGTATCAACAGTACCTTTCACAGTGCCTAAAACATAGTAGGTAAGTTAATAAATAGATGTTGACTAAATGTTTATAGAGTAAAACCATTACCAAGCTTCCCTGGCCTCACTAGCTATGGCACCAGTGAAGTCATAATAACAATATTAGCTCAAAGTCCAATGAACTTAGGCCCCATCTTTTCATTTTAGATTTTAGACTCTGCAGAAACACGTGCATATGCACATGGTGCACACACAGTGAAAAGTGCCCAGAAACTACTGACACATGGTTCATTCTGCTCGTAAGAGCTCCCTGTTCCACCTGACCTCACCATGGTCTCCATTAGTCAGAGATGCCCCTTTTTCTGGCACCTCCACTGGTGCCCTCAGGCCTTCATGAGGGTGGTCCTAGGCAAAGGAGGAGAGGAGGAAGCAAGCAGAGAAAGCCTATCTCCTCTATTAAAGATGCCCCAAAACAATACAGCTTGTGGTATAATTTTATTACACACCTGTGAGTAAAACGTCTTTTTATCACTAGTTTGTGCCCTGCTGTTCTGTATGGGCCCCAGGTACAACCCATGAGGGTTGTTGTCTGAAGGAAATCCAAGTACTAGACAATAGGCTGACTTAGTCACGTGTCCTTCCAAAAGTTATGGCCTTCTTTACAAAGGAACTCTTCTGCCTGGTTCCTCTCTCCCTGTGCCCTGCCCCAGTGGTTCACAGATATGGCTGAGTCTCACCTACGCCAAACAGGACACCTGTCTTCACTACACCATGCATCAGACTGTGCTGGCACAGGGCACAAATGGGCAACAAGGCAGACATGCCATCATGGAGGCAACAGAGCACAGAGGTGAAGGGTAGGGTGCTGGAGCTATACTGCCTGAGTTTACATCCTGGCCCTGCCACCTTCTGGCTTGTGTGACCTTGAGCAAAATACCATACCTCTCTGTGCCTCAGTCTCTCCATCCATAATGGGTGATAATATAGTACCTACTTTATAGGGTTGTTGTAACGAACAAGTTAATTTATGTTAAATAGCATTGCCTATCACATACCACGTACTCTATAAAAGTTATCTACTATGATGATAGTCTACTCAGAGATAAACAATATAAAATAAACAGACAACTAAGCCAAGTAATTACTAGCTGTAATAAGTGCTAAGAAGGGAAGGAGCCAGCCACACAAATAGCTGGGAGTACAAAATTCCTGGCAGGGAGACAGAAGGAACAGCGGGTGCAGAGGCCCTGCAAGGGAAGGGAGTGTGGTGAACCGTACCACTGAAAGAGGGTGAGTAGAGCAGAGTGAGCCAGGCACAGAGCAGCACAGAAGGAGGAGAGGGAAGATCAGATTGTGTGAGGTCGATGGGCTGCAGAAGGAGATTTCAATTTTGTTCTTTATTAAATGGAAAGCCATTGGAGAGTTTTTAACGTTATCTAATCTACATGTTTTAAGATTGCTCTGACTAATGGACTGAAGGGTAAGCAAGAGTAGAAACAGGAAGATAATTAGGAGGTTATTACAGTCATCCCAGATGGAAATGGCAGTGGCTGGCCCTAAGGGGTGGCAGTGGAGATACAATGAATCAATGGTCTAGAGTGTTATCTGCAGAGAAAATGCAGTGGATGCTGCAACAGGACAGAGCTGACTGAAGCATTAAAGGTTAAGAGAAGGTGAATCATCTCCTGACTGTAACCTGAAAGAGAGAGTGGCCTTTATTTGTAAACAAGGTTTTCCATGGAAGACATACAGTCACTACTGTACACACCACAGAGCAAGGATTTACTGAGAGCCTACATAGGGTAGAGCTCTGGGTTTGGTACAAACGACCTTTTTCCAGGAGAGATGCACAGAGAATGTCTTTTTCCCTTGATACATGTACCTGAAACCATTGTTTTGTGAGTCATCAGAATTATATTTATAAATCTCCTAAATAATAAAAATGCGAACAAAATAGGTATTATTTTGAAAGAATTAACTGACATGTTTTAGGTCATTTATAAAACAATAGATTCATATTTGATAGGTTATATGTATTTTGTAGCACTTTGTAGGCCCTTATGAGTATATAGAGTATATTTCTGAATATTTTATATAAATTATAATATCATTTTGTTTGAATAATTAGATTGATTTTATAATATTTTCCTTCGTAAATATTGAGGATCATAGACATGCCTGCTTTTTATATTACATTCTTAGTCAAGAATTGTAGTCCCAAAAAGGTAAATAAAATTTCCTTCATGAGAGTGTTTTAGAAACCTTCACTCTGGAAAAAATGGTGCCCACTTATGATCTGTTTGCTTTTCTCTGGTCCAGAGTCACACATAACAGAGGTTTTAAAGTCATTGTTTAGTTAATCTTCATTTCTCTGCTCCCAAGTGACTGGAGCTTTCTCTCTCATCATCTCTCTTGTCACTAAAGAAGTAGGGTCCATCTGGGGCACCTGGGTGGCTCAGTCGGTTAAGCCTCCGACTTCAGCTCAGGTCAGATCTCACATTCGTGGGTTCAAGCCCCACGTCGGGCTCTGTACTGACCTCTAGCTCAGAGCCTGGAGCCTGCTTCCAGTTCTGTGTCTCCTTCTCTCTCTGCCCCTCCCTCTCTCATGCTCTGTCTCTCTCTGTATCAAAAATAAATTAAAAAAAAACATTAAAAAAAAAAGAAGTAGGGTCCATCTAAGAATAGTATTACAAAAAACACAAGTGCAAGAAGAAGAATCTAATCAAATCAGCATATATTTATCGAATAACTAATACTCGAACTCCCTTCTCTATATATTTCACTTCCAAACTTCATTAGTTCATACCAACTAAAAATAAAGTACATGTGGATTGGGCCACCTAAGCCCAATTAACTGAGGAAGGAAGTGAATAGTTACTAAACAGAGTGGGGGAGAGGTATAGTCACAGAAAAATAAAGGAAAAGAAAAGCAAACCATCCAAGCGCAGGGGCTGCTGGCTCCCTGTCCACTTCCCTCAGGATGGTTTTCAAGATAAAAACTAAGAGAATTAGCATTCATTGCACATATACACTTAAGGAAGACAAAGCTCACATGAAAGCAAATGATCTTCTCAGGAAGGTCAAGTGTCTTACCATCCATAGAACAGGCAAATTCAGTGGCGCCTGGGTGGCTCAGTCGGTTAAGCATCCAGCTTCGGCTCAGGTCAGGATCTCGTGGTTTGTGGGTTCAAGCCCCGCGTCAGGCTCTGTGCAGACAGCTAGCTCAGAGCCTGGAGCCTGCTTTGGATTCTGTATCTCCCTCTCTCTCTGACCCTCCCCTGCTCGCACTCTCTCTCTCTGTCTCTCAAAAATAAATAAAAAACATAAAAAAAAAAAAGAACAGGCAAATTCAGCAAGTGAGTGGAATAATACAAGAAGGAGAAGCAGCAGAGCCAGCACTGGGGGATTAGGACACAGCTATGAGATGTCAAGTCAATTTCCATTTATTCAGTCAATGCATGGATGAAGACTAGCAGACGGGAAGCCAGCAAAGGGACTCAAGGTTAAAATGTATACTTTGAGTTAAACATTATGCAGACAATAATTCACAAGTTTTTGGATGTTTCAAAATATCTGAACTAAAAGTTTCTCAAATCCAGTGCTGAGCTAGGAATTCTATATACTAAGTTCATAACCATGTAAGTGGGAGGATGGGGTGGGGGGAGACTGCATGTCTCCAGAATGGTCATCTTTCATGTTTACATGTAGAGGATGATCTGCTTCTTGGCTATCTTGATGTTAAGGCTATTTCACCTGTTTGGTCAATATCCAAGATGGTAGGCCTAACTGACTAAGACACTGGCTCCCAGCGCCAGACTGAAAGCTAGCCAAAGTGCAGGGAAATTATCAAATTTAAGTTAAAGCAGATTCAAATTGTCTATTTTAATATGGGGCACATCATTTTTGGAGGCTAAGAAAAAAAATCAGTTTAGGGAAGGAGAGTAGGAGTATAGAGGAACGTGCTGCTATTAGAAATCCCAACACAATAACAGGATTCACATCTCCCCCAAAACATTGTTGAAGAAAGACAAAACTGGTCTCCCTGCTTTTTCCCCTGTGCTCCTACAATCTATTCTCAATACAGAATCCAAATAATTCTATTAAACACAAGTCAGATCACGCCCCTCATTTCTTCTAAACCTTCCGATGACTTCTGCCATCTTTCAGAGTAGAGCCCCAAATGATGTTAAGTGGTGAGGACCAGAACAGAAGTCTCCACAGGATACTTCCCCCATTTATGGCTCCCCAGCATCTGTACATCCTTCCCATCCAGAAGAAAACCCCTGCCTGATATGGTCCTTAGTAGGAGGCAGGGCCGATTGCAATGGAAAGAGGGACTGTTCCATGTCCCCACTCTCTCACCAGCAGAGCAATCATATGTCCCAGGCTAGGCCAGTCTGGTCTACATTTCTGTAATACTTCCTCCAGATTCAAAGATGGAAACTCTTTGCAAGGACAGAATCAAGGGTACAGTGGCTGTCATGTTGTATATGGTGGCAGCAGCACCACCAACAGTAGGCTGTTCATCTCCTGTGGTACCACAGTCATCCTAACCGGACTCTTCTGTGCATGACCCTGGTGGCATCTTGCCTGCTGAGCTCTCTTTGGCTCCTGCAAATTTTCTGAGGCTGGTTCTATAACCTCTCCTTTGATTCTGAGAGTTGCTATGACCTTCCAATAAATTTCTTTCCTGCTTAGATTAGCCAGACTCATTTTCTGTTGTTTAAAACCAAGACTCATGACCAATAAAATAAGCTCTGTTGCACATTAATGAATCCTTGAATATAGGAGGGCAAGACTAGAGTCTAGTAGGGTGTGCAGAGAGCCAGCTGGCTCTGAATAAAGTAGACAGACCTGAGTTTCTTGGAGCACCCAAGGAGAGGTGGCCGCGGGTGCAATCTTGAAAGAGAGAGAAGAGTCTGAATAGTAGTAGGGCTGAGTAACCCATGAAAGCAAGGGATCAGGGGAAAAAATTCCAAAGAGCAACAAGAGGAAAGGCAAAGGAAGGTGAAATGATAAAAGCTTAATCTAAACGGCCTTATCTTTTAGAACCCCACATCCTGCCTACATCTTATCTGCCCATAGTTCCTTTTCTTACTATAACTGTTCTGTGAAAGCTAGCAGTTCCAAAGCTTCAGGTGAGATGTCATTTGCTACAGCTGTAAAATAAAATGTTTTTATAAAATCAAGACCTGAGAAAAACTGATCTGAGAAGAAAATGCAGCATGCATTCTGTTTCTACAGGACTATCAATAGTCTTTATCATTTGGTTGAGTAGCCAATGTATTTTATTGTTTGTTGGCCATTACTCAGAAATCTATTTACTGAAACATGAAACACTGAAACAATCAACAAAGGATGCTATATTTATGAGGTGAGTACTGTTGGGAACTGTGTAGATCCCACAGGGAAGTCCCTGTATCACCCAAGTCTCATGTCCGCATCTGTCTCTGGCCCTGTCTCTGGCCCTCAGCATCTTTTCCTAGTCTCTTCTCCATGTCCCTGTCTCCTTTCATTTGTGAATATGTCTATACATCTGCCTGTTTCTGCTTTGTCAACTCTTCACCTCATGTTCAAAAAGGGTTTATTGCATCTCATGAATAACAAGATAACACAGATTAAAGTAGATAAGAAATGAAAAGAAAGATACAAACTAGGGTCAGAAATGAAACTATGTACAAAAGTACATAATACATGCTTGTAAATGGCATATCTGATCAAGGTTTAGTATTCAAAATCTATAAAGAACTTACCAAACTCAACACCCCAAAAAATAAATAATCCAGTGAAGAAATGGGCAGAAGACATGAATAGACACTTTTCAAGGAAGACATCCAGTTGGTAAACAGACACATGAAAAGATGCTCAACATCACTCATCATCAGGGAAATACAAATGGAAACCACAATGAAATACCACTTCACACCTGTCAGAATGGCTAAAATTAACAACACAAGAAACAACAGGTGTTGGTGAGGATGCAGAGAACGGGGAACCATCTTGCACTGTTGTTGGGAAGGCAAATTGGTGAAGCCATTCTGGAGAACACTATGGAGGTTCCTCTAAAAACTGAAAATAGAACTATCCTATGATCCAGCAACTGCACTATTAGGTATTCACCCAAAGGATACAAAAATACAGATTTTGAAGGAGTTACATACTCCAATGTTTATAGAAGCATTATTTTTTTAATGTTTTATTTATTTTCGAGAGACAGAGAGAGACAGCGTGAGCAGGGGAGAGTCAGAGAGAGAGGGAGACACAGAATCTGAATCAGGCTCCAAGCTCTGAGCTAGCTCTCAGCACAGAGCCCAGTGCAGGGCTCAAACCCACGAACCATGAGATCATGACCTGAGCCGAAGCCAGACGCTTAACCAACTGAGCCACCCAGGTGCTCCTATAGCAGCATTATTAACAATAGTCAAAGTATGGAGAGAGCCCACTGATGAATGGATAAAGAAGTTGTGGTGTGTGTGTGTGTGTGTGTGTGTGTGTGTGTGTATTACTCAGCCATTGAAAAGAATAAAATCTTGCCATTTGCAACAACGTAGATGGAGCTAGAATTTATTATGCTAAGCGAGAGAAGTCAATCAGATAAGACAAATACTGTATGATTTCATTCATATGTGCAATTTAAGAAACAAAACAGATGAACATATGGGAAGAGGAGGGGGAGAGAAGAGAGGAAAACAAACCACAAGGGACTCAATGATAAAGAACAAACTGTGGGTTGATGGAGGGAAGAGAGTGGGAAATGGGCTAGATGGATGAAGGGCACTAAAGCAGGCACTTATGATGAGCATTAGGTGTTGTATGTTACGTGATGAATCACTGAATTCTACTCCTGAAGTCAATATATGCACTGTATGTTAACTAATTTTTTAAAAATATAATTACATTAAATTAAAATAAATCTCTTCTCAAAGGAAATGACTTCCTTTGCAACAGAATGTGGAGAGCAAGGCTAAAGGAGCTCTGTAAAACAGTGGAGATTGTACTGTGTGGTATAATAAAAAACATTTGGTTAAAAAAATGCATCCTATAATGCCCTACTCCCAAGCAATGGGCGCCATCAATTTTATCCGCATTCTCTAGCAGTCATTTCAAAGACGGAAATACAATTGGTGTTCATAAGATAAAATTATACCAATTGCTCAAGCTTCCTAAATCTGCATAGTAACATAATTTATGAAAATGATGCATCACAATGGCACAATTTGTCAGGAAATCCCTCCACCTCAGAAATGGCCCTGCCACACTGAATAAGCAGAAATAACTGACAGAGAGTTCGCTCACCTTCCCTGGCTGGATGAGCTGGTTTCCCAGTGTGCTTAATGGGAGTATTGCTTCACACAGCAGGTAATAAATTTGTGGAATTCATTACCCTCAGTAGGAGGTGCAGGCCGGAAATAGAAATGGATTCAAAAAGGATTGGTCAAATTTATAAGAGGTAAATCCATAAATGGCTCTTCTTTTGTTTGCATTTAATAATATTTTATACTGCAATCAGCCCCACCCTTACCTACTATTCTAAGTGCATCCTTACAGCTTTCCAGTATCTGATGCAACATATAATACTTGATATGTATTGATTAATATACAGAAATACACTTTTTTATTCTTTGTTTAGTAGAAATATACTTCAAATTTCAGTAACTGTTCAAATATAGATGTTTCAACAGTCTTCACATATTCAGCGTGGTTTATAACACTACAAAACACATAACTAAATTAATGATTACAGTGGTGTGGTCCCAACTAATACCCTTTAATTATGAAATTATCAGAACAAATTAGTACTTGTTTTATTATATAATAATTAGAACAAATTAATTATGTTTTGACAACCAACTTTACTACACCTGGCCTTGGGAAGATTTTGGAAACTCTCTTATTGCTCAAGGCCCAAAAGAGAGTGAAGAAGGTAATTAGGGTCGGAGTAAGCATGACTGACACTTCGGATGGGCAGGGGTAAGTTAAGTCTCTGCTGTGTCCTGCAGCAGCAGGTGCCACTCTAGCCCATGATGCTGCCTTCCTGAAAGAAGGGAGCCACAGGGCCAGTGACTGCAGGAAACAAGACATCTCTGCCGTCACCACTCTAGGGATCACCCATCAACAATGCAATGTGGCAGTTCTGCGAACCAGGCATTCTTCAGCCAGACCTGGCATTGGATGTCCTTTCAAAAATCTCTGAGCATTAATGATTAGAGACAGATTCTGCTGGGCTTCAGGTTGCTTTCTTCTTTTCAATTTGGGAAAATTGTGGAGAACTAATGAAGTCCTTGAGTGACTGAGAAAAGGTAACCAGAAGCCACAAGCCTCACTTGTTCTTTAGGGAAAGAACCTCTGGGCACCCGGGGAAGGTATTGATATCAAGGTATCTTGTTTGTACCAGGAGGCACTGGGGTTCACATTGATGGGGTTCTTTGGCACTTCTGAATGGGATGATTTTTGGAGGTGGAAATGAGTGTAGTAAACATAGTTTTGTAGCCATTAAAGATCTACTTTTTGATGTGTTGCGGTTTTCGTAGCTGTTAACTATCACAGCAGAGGCAGGTTTCGTGACCTAGATACAAACCAGAAAAAGAAGCTGGTACTATCCTGTGTGCCTTCCCATTAGTCTTGCTGGGACTTGCTCGGAGCCCGATTAAATGGGAATATCACCTCAGACAAATTCCTTACCTCCTCTACAACTTTCTCTCCAAAAACTCAGGCAGTTAGACTAAGTTACCTTGAAGGATTCTTCCAGCTCTAAGCTGCTATCTCTCTGGCCTGGGCTCATGGTTCTGCTGGTATAAATGGAACTGCTAAGGGTGCTTCTGCCTACTGCCTGTTAAACTTGCATGTTGCTCCTAAGTACTGATCTCTCTCCTGGTAGTAAGAAAGCAGTTCTCATTTCACCAGAATTTTTTTTAATTTGAGAGAGAGCAAAAAAGCATGAATAGGAAAGAAGGACAGAGGAAAAGAGAAAATATCAAGTAGGCTCCACGCTCAGCATGGAGCCCAGTGTGGGGCTTGATGCCATGACCATGAGATAATGACCTGAGCTGAAATCAAGAGTCAGACACTCCACCAACTTATTCACCCAGGTGCCCCCTCCCAGAATATTCCTGATGAAATGTAAAAACATGTTTCCATACACTAACGTTTGTACTTAGCAAGAATTGTTTGCAAGTTTTTAGGGAAGTACCATAAGAGAGGTGGGAAAGCAAATGCCAGCTACTCACTTTCCTTCTCTTCAAAATGAAGATGAAAAGGACACCTGTCTTGAGATGTTGTAAAGACCAAGTAAATTCATATTTAGTCCCCATGGTGTCCTGTGTGAACAATGCTGTAAATGCTCTGATGAGCACCACCTTGAAGTGACCATGATTGTCTTCGCACAGAAGAAAAATCTAAGAGTCAGAGAGGTGAGGAAGATTCCCCAAGGTTCCTCAATTATGACATGGTGGACTGGTTTTTAAACACACAAGTATTTGATTCTACAACTCATGCTCTTAACCCAGTGTATGTATAAAGTGTGTGTTTGGCTTTGCAATCCTCAGTGTGTGTGGGCTTTGTAGTCAGAAAATGTAAACATTACGAGGATGTAAACAAATGATGACTACCACACACAAGCAATGATTCTAGAAAACCTAACTCATTTTTCTGGGCCTTGGCTTCCTCATCCATGAGGATTAAAGGAGATTATATAAAGCACCTAACACATGGTAGACCTTCAACAGATGGCAGTTTTCATCCTGAGTTTGTAAGTCCTTAAAACAGACCCTGAGAAAAGGATTTGGATGCAGTGGTTTATTTGGGAGGTGATCCTCAGAAGTACAAATAGGAGGTGGAGAAAGTAAGACCAGGAAGGAATAAGAGCAGAGGTAGGGCATCAATAATATCTGCTATACTTTCTCTTCATTATTCTTGCTGCATTTGTGGCCATTATTAGTCTTTAAACTGAAAGGCTATAGTCTCAAGGTCATTGGTGGAGAAATCTCTGAACCCATTGGTTATAAAGGTAGAAAACACCCTCACCCTGAGGCTGATAGCGGCCATGAAGGACTCTTCCAGGTCAGTGATGTATTCATCGAATCAAAGAAACGAGGGGGAGAGGAGTGAAGCCAATTCCAGAGCAATTATCAGAGCGTGACTGCACTGACCAGCAGACCCACTGTAACCCAATGCAAACTTCTGACCCCACTGAGGAACTTGCAGGCTGCAAAGAGGATACGTTTTACATGCAAATCACGCAGAGCTCAGAGCTCTCCCACATGCTCCTTGTGCCCTGTGGAGAAAATGGCTAACCCTGGTGATAAAATGGGACCGCTCCATTATTCTGTTCCGCATGTACATTTAATTGTCAACATCGCAATAGCTTTAACTGCAAATAAGCACAATCTCATTGCCCATCAATTGTTTGATGGAAGGAAAACGGGCAATTTGGAGATGATTCTAAGATGAGAAACATCATTATTATCTTTTCGTATGAGATTTTGGTTTCATTCTTCACTTCCCTCACCCTCTCCTCAGTGATTATATTTTTCCACAAATTCAACATCAAAATACTACAGCCCATACAAAATATTCCAGCATTCATCTGAATCCTGGGGCTTTCATTTACTAATTGAAGATATCTGTAGTAGCATTTTTTCTTTCCTCAAAACACTTTATATCTCTTAATCTGTGTATCCTCATAACAGTGCCTTGAGCTTAGGGAGTTGCAGAACTATTTGCAAATGAGGAAACTGAGGCACAAAATTGACTTGCCCAGAAGTTAAATGGCAGTGGTAGACCTGATTCATGCAAAACTGCCGAGGGTTGCATTCAATTTTGCTTATGCTATTAGAAAATCTTGGGACATATTAACCAATTAGTATAGAGAGTTTCTCTTCCCTTTAGTCAACCTAATAACGGAGTTCTGCTCAATACCCCATAGAAGATATGTGGTTCAAAAAATAAATTACCCCTGGAGAATTCCACAAGTTTCCAGAAGAAAAAGGAAGGAAAGTAGATGAACAGAGATGGGGTGCAAAAAGGTGTAGCAGAAGCATAAACAAGTGGAGAAACATGGAAGAAAAAGACTTCCCCCAGACTAGAAAAGGACTCCCTGAAATTCAGGAAGAGTGGAAAGAGGGAGCTGTGTCCTAAATCATCAGGGATCCAGACTCCTACTTCCTGGCATTGCAGCCAAGGAGGAAGCAACACCCTGAGAGGAAGTCCTGTGGGTGCAGGACACCCTACGGACAGATCCTGAACTTGCATAGATTTTCAGAGTCCCAGCATATTCAAGAAGCAACAGTGTCCCAACACTTGAAAGGATCAAGGGGACAAAGACATAGGATGTCTCAGCTCAGAGACAGATGACCAACCTCTAGAGTTCCCCAAATTCTCCTTATGCTCCAAACATGGCACTAATAATACCTGGAACACTGAACCAAATCCATGAGGCAGAGGCCAGGAGTGGGAAGCAGTGTAAATGGGGATCCCTTGGAATGCTGAGTATTAATGATCTATCAGAAAAAGAGTGAATTATAGGATATAAAGTGATATTTCACACACATGGAGTTTGTGGCTGAGCTTCAAATCTGTTACATAGCTGTTATTGCTTTAGTACCAGCAACATTCTTGAGCCAGGGAAAGTCTTAGGGAAAATCTCTCTGAAATGAAGATTTCTCTGATTCTTCCATCCCAAACTGCTGGTGCCCCCTCCAGCTCTTCCCTCTGCTGCCTCCTGGTTCCATGGTTACATCTTCCAAGATGCTTGCGCAAGGCACACCTTTCAGTACCACCATCAAAACACCACCTTGTAGTACCAACTAGATTATCTAATAGTCATTTTCAGTAATCTCCCTACCCAACCTCTAGGATATATAACACACAAACTTCCATCAGCATAACTTCCATCAGAAGCAATAGATCACTCTGCAGAAATTCTCAGATGAGGATGTAGGAATGGGGAAATGCAGGGATCTGAATAGAGAGTGACAGAGGTGAGGTAGGAGCTACTAATGGTGACCAAAATGGACATGGTTTTGAATACCACCACCCCAGGACAGGATGAGCATCTTCAAACTCTAGACATGGCCAGTGGAGGGCTGTAGACATATGAGCCATGCAAAACAAAAGGTTCAGAACCACTGTATTTGTGTTAAGTCATAAAGCTTTGGAACTGTGGAAAGTCAGGAGAACAGAGTAGATCCCAAGTCTACATCTGCGTGACTTAGAATGAGAGTCACAGATAATTTTTGTCTCATACAGTAATGCTAATATTATCAGCAGTAGCACCTCATCATCACCATCTCCCCTACTACTACGTACAGCTAATGCTTGCTGACAATTTGTCATGGAGCAGATATTATTTTAAGTGCCTTTAAGCTGCACCGAAACTGTTTGTAGTGTTATTTTTATCACTGGTTTCATATGAAGATTGAAGGCCCAGAGAGGTTGAATGTCTTGCCCAATAAGATAGCCAGTTGCAAGGGTGCCTGTGTGGCTCAGTCAAGCCTCTGGCTTCGGTTGCAGTCATGATCTCACAGTTCCATGGGTTCAAGTCCCGCATCGGGCTCTGAGCCTGGAGTCTACTTCAGATTCAGTGTCTCCCTCGCTCTCTGCCCCTTCCCCACTCATGCTCTGTCTCTCCCTCTCTCTCAAAATTGAATAAACATTTTTAAAAAAATTTTAAAAAGATAGTTTTAGACACAGAACTCTTTGAAATGAGAACTCTGAATCATTCTGCTATATTGTGCATAGGGGTTTATGGAGGGTTATAGCAGACACTCCAGGGCTGTGTTTGATCTAGTATAAAGCCATGCAAAGGGGATTTAACCATGGGAAAAACCAAGTTCCTTCCCAATCCATGGAATACTGGTCAGGGTTCTTGGTTGCAAATATGCAATATATCCCTGTAAACCTAAGCAGAGAGGGAATTTACCCAAAGGATTTGAGTGATTCAGAGTCACAGAAAATCTGGCAAACAAGACTGGATTGGTCACCAAGGGCAGTGATCTATAGTGAGGACCCTGCCATAAGAATAACCCACTCAGGACCCACCATCAGCACACTGACCATGACTTCTGGAGTTTTGCCACCCCAGAAATTCCCTGTCATGATGCCTAACTCGGTCACAGCCACCAGTAATAATGTCTGTCTGATACACATCACCCACTTCCCACCTTTTGTCTCTTCTTCAAGTTCCAAGGGCTCATTCAAAAGCAGCTGACTGGCCACACTTAGGTCACAGACTTACTCTAGATCTTGCTAGAGATCTGGAGCTGTCTTCTATTGCTACAATAATGCTACATAGCAAACCACCCCAACACCCAACACCTCATAACAATAAGCATTTATTTTCTGGCTCACTACAGGTCAGCTGGAGTAGCTCTGCTTCAGACTGCAGATGAATCAAGGTCAGGTCTGCCCCATGTCTCTCATCCTCCTTGGACCAAAGGCTATGGGAAGCATGTTTTTCTCATGTACAAAATCATCAGGACAAAAATATAAGCTGAAATTCATGACGCCTCTTGAGGCCCTGGCTGCAAGCTAGCATCCTGCCCCATTCCACTAATATTTCATTAGCCAAAACAAGTCGCAAGTTGGGTGACCAGTCCCAATATCAATAGGAAAATACACTCTCCCCACTTTAATGGGTGAGACTAAAAAGTCACATGAAAAAAGGCATGGATGTACACAGTTCTAACACAGAAAGGTCTTATGAATTCAGTCTCTCACATGGGCCAAAAAGAAGGAATGTGTGTAGAAAGGGTGTTCACCTTCTACTCAGCCAAGATCAAGCAAATCGACTTCTCATTCCAGGGAAGAGGACCAGAGTAAGAAACCTCAGAAGTGAGAAATCTTACTTCACACAGTGAGTTATAATCTTAACACAAGGTCCAGCTTAGGGTCAAAACTTTATTGCAAGTGTTTGAAGATGTGGACTCACCTTCAGTATATTTCAGCCTATGATGCCCACCAATTGCATTATTTCCCTGGATAATTTTTTTTCAATTTTTATTAGAAATGACAGCTTTTTTATTAAAAAAATCAGAAAATATTATATTGAAGAAAAACACAAGCAACAGTAGTCAGGTGTTAAAGGATATGAAAGTACTATCTTGTGATAGAGAACAAACCATATCTTCAGAGGATTTGTGGTTTGAGTGCTTTATTAAATCTGACACCAGGCCTACAATTACCACCAATTATTTGGTCATAGTGTCAGTTCCATTTAAAGTGAGAAAGATAGGGATGGCAACAGCTTATTTTTAATAACTGATTTCAGAGAAAACCATTTTACGTCCAATTGCTACTTCCTCACCTCCTGATCTCCAAATAAAAGACTTGTACCTGTGGGGCTACTGGTGTCAACCCTAACCCTGGAGAGCAGTCACAAGATGCTATTACAGTTTGACAGTAACTTATATATTTGCTCCACTGCCCATCCATCCTACAAACACATAGGTGCACCCACCAGGTGCTAGCCCCTGCAGTAAATTCCTCCCAAACATGCCGCATTCAACTGAAATGCTGAGCCTGAAAAATCCTACCACGTTACTAAGACTTCCACCCTCAGAGCAGGGAGAGACTTCATAGGGTCTTGTGTTGTGGTGCTTATGTATGAGGAAGTGCTTCCTTCTAGATCTACGAATCCCCCTCTTTATTCATTTAATAAAGAATTGAGTTCTTTTGTTGGGTCACTTGTCTTGGAAGCTGTGGTCCCTGGGATGAATAAATGGCTCTCAGGAATACTAGCAGGACAGCATCTTACCCCTCATGTGTTAGCCTATGCCACTAGGGGAGTATAACTCCAAATACAAAGTTACCAAACTTAAATCGAGTCACTCTTTTTTAAATTTTTTTATGTTTTTTATTTATTTTTGAGAGACAGAGAGAGACAGTGCGAGCAGGGGAGGGTCAGAGAGAGAGAGAGACAGAGAATCCAAAGCAGGCTCCAGGCTCTGAGCTAGCTGTCAGCACAGAGTCTGACGCAGGGCTTGAACCCATGAACTGTGAGATCATGACCTGAGCCAAAGCCGGATGCTTAACTGACTGAGCCACTGAGGCGCCCCTCATGTCACTTTTTAAAACCCATATTTCTTTCTATCTTAAGATACAATCTCCCACAAATTACCTCAAATTTATGTAATTCAGGGGCTAAGTATTTGACGCATTAATCTATTTCTAGGCACTTGTGTTTAATACTATATTTAAACCTTCCCTCCCACCCCCAAGTTTTTTGCTTGAGTTTACTTTGGTTTTTCCCCCCTAATCTCTTAACTTTTATGATTCCATCATCTAAACAACAGCAACAATGAAAACCCAGAAAGCATAAATTTAAGAAATTTTAACCATGCCATCCACTAAGGTGACTGGAGAAATAAGGCATCTAGATTCAATTTTGACATAAAGAACTACCACTGGTAAGAGATTTGACTGAGGTCATCTTTTCCAAATGCTGTCAGTTGTGATGGAGAAGGAGACAAAGAAGAGATGAAGGAAGGAGGAGGACATTGGGAGGGAAGTCTGTATATTCTTATTTAAACAGACAAGCCAACAAAGACTGAGGAGGACCTTTAAACATTTTGGTAAAGGCTTCCCACTTGAGGCAACACATGTCATCATCTGTCTCAGGCTCTGAGCCGCTCTTTAGGACGAATACAGCTGCTTCAGGAGACAGACACTGAAATAGAAAACCAGCCATGGTGATGAAATGTGACAACTTGCTTAAGAAAAGACATGTTTGATGTGTTTTCCAACTGGATGTTTCTAAAAATTTATGGCAGTTTCAGACAAGATTTCCAAAGAAATCCTTTCTCTTACTCATTTCAAGCCTCTGAATCTATAATACCCTATCACTGCTGCAGAGAGGCACCAAAGAAAGTTTCTTCCCCACGGGTTTCACGATTACATTTCAGTCTTCAGAAGATGTGTCCCTCCTTGGCAAACTCAGGTATCTCTCGCACATCACCCTCACTCATCTTCCCCAGCATTGTAGGTAAATTACTTGCTTCCTCAAGACTCAGTTTTCTCATCTGTGCAATGAAGAGGTTCTGTTAAATAATCTTTAATGCCCTTTCTACATGTAACATTTGGGGAACTCGATTTTACACCAAGCCTGAAAACATTTGAAGGATTGCATCTGTAATAGTGGTGAGAGGGACATTCTAGAAACATGAAGAGAAAAAACAAAGAGATTTTTTTTTAATTTTATCTAAAAATATAATATTTTCTCATTTTATTATATTTTATAATAGTTTATAGTCAAATTGGTTTCCATATAACACCCAGTGCATCTCCCCACAAGTGCCCCCCTCCATGACCATCACCCCCTCCCCTCTCCCCCTCCCCCTTCAGCCCTCGGTTCGTTTTCAGTATTCAGTAGTCTCTCATGATTTGTGTCCCTCTCTCTCCCCAACTCTCTTTTCCCCTTCCCCTCCCTATGGTCCTCTGTTAGGTTTCTCCTGTTAGACCTATGAGTGCAA
>NC_043708.1:85200640-85205529 GCF_006229205.1 Suricata suricatta | reverse complement strand
TATATATATATATATATATATATATATATATATACACACATATACATACACTACATCCTTTTTATCCATTCATCAGTCGATAGACATTTAGGCTCTTTTCATGATTTGACTTTTGTAGAAAGTGCCGCTATGAACATTGGGGTACATGTGCTCCTATGCATCAGCACCTCTGTATCCCTTGGGTAAATCCCTAGCAGTGCTATTGCTGGGTCATAGGGGAGTTCTATCGATAGTTTTTTGAGGAACCTCCACACTGTTTTCCAGAGCAGCTGCACCAGTTTACATTGCCACCAGCAGTGTAGGAGGGTGCCCATTTCTCCACATCCTCACCAGCATCTATATTCTCTTGATTTTTTCATTTTAGTGACTCTGACTGGTGTGAGGTGGTATCTCAGTGTGGTTTTAATTTCTATTTCCCTGATGATGAGCAACACTGAGCATCATTTCATGTGCCTGTCTGCCATCTGAATGTCCTCTTTGGAGAAGTGTCTGCCCATTTCTTCTCTGGATTATTCATTTTTTGGGTATGGAGTTTAGTGAGTTCCTTGTAGATTTTGGATACTAGCCCTTTATCTGATATGCCATTTGCCACTATCTTTTCCCATTCTTTCAGTTGCCTATTAGTTTTTTTTTATTGTTTCCTTTGCCTTGCAGAAGCTTTTTATCTTGATGAGGTCCAAATAGTTCATTTTTGTTCTTGATTCCCTTGCCTCTGGGGATGTGTCAAGGAGGCTATTGCTGCGATTGAGGTCAAGGAGGCTATTTCCTGCTTTTTCCTCTAGGGTTTTTATGGTTTCCTATCTCACATTTAGGTCCTTTATCCATTTTGAGTTTATTTTTGTGAATAGTGTAAGAAAGTGGTCTAATTTCATTATTCTACATGTTGCTGTCCAGCTCTCCCAACACTACCTATTGAAGAGACTGTCTTTTTTCCATCAGATACTCTTTCCTGTCAAAGATTAATTGGCCATACACTTGTGGGTCCAGTTCTGGTCTCTATTCTGTTCCATTGGTCCATGTGTCTGTTCTTTTCCCAATACCATACTGTCTTGATGACAGCTTTGTAGTAGAGGCTAAAACCTGGGATTGTGATGCCTCCCATTTTGGTTTTCTTCTTCAATATTACTTTGGCTATTCAGGGTTTTTTGTGGTGCCATATGAATTTTAAGATAGTTTGTTCTAGCTTTGAGAAGAATGCTGGTGCAACTTTGATGGGGATTGCATTGAATGTGTAAATTGCTTTGGGTAGTAATGACATTTTCACAATGTTTATTCTTCCAATCCATGAGCACGAAATGTTTTTCCATTTCTTTGTGTCTTCTTCAATTTCCTTCATAAGTCTTCTATAGTTTTCAGAATACAGATCTTCTACATCTTTGGTTAGGTTTATTCCTAGGTATTTTATGATTTTTTGTGCAATTGTGAATGGGATCCATTTCTTGATTTCTCTTTCTGTTGCTTCATTTTTGGTATATAAGAATGCAACCAATTTCTGTACAGTGATTTTGTATCCTGCAACTTTACTGAATTCATTGATCAGTTCTAGAAGGCTTCTGGTGGAGTCTGCCGGGTTTTCCATGCAGAGTATCATGTCATCTGTGAAAAGGGAAAGTTTGACTTCTTCTTTGCTGATTCTGATGCCTTTTATTTCCTTTTGTTGTCTGATTGCTGATGCTAGGACTTCCAGCACTATGTTAAACAACAGTGGTGAGAGTGGACATCCCTGTCGTGTTCCTGATCTCAGGGGGAAAGCTCTCAGTTTTTCCCCATTGAGGATAACATTAGCTGTGGACTTTCATAAATGGCTTTTAGCAAGTTCCTTCTATCCTGACTTTCTCAAGGGTTTTTATTAAGAAGCGATATTGTATTTTGTCAAATGCTTTTTCTGCATCTATCGACAGGATCATATGGGGTTTTTTTCTTTTCTTTTGTTAATGTGATGTATCACATTGATGGATTTGCAAATATTGAACCAGCCTTGTAACCCAGGAATGAATCCCACTGGATCATAATGGATAATTACCAAAGAGATGTTTTAAAACAAGGATTGCTACAAATGGCCACCATATTTCATTCTTTCTTGAGGGTGTCATGCTAAGTGAAATAAGTCAGGCAGAGAAGGACAGATACCATATGTTTACACTCATAGGTCTAACAGGAGAAACCTAATGAAGAACCATGAGGAGGGGAAGGGGGAATGAGAGTTGGGGAGAGAGAGGGGTGCAAAACCTGAGAGACTATTGAATACTGAAAACGAACCTAAGGTTGAAGGGGGAGGGGGAGGGGGAAGGGAAGTGGTGGTAATGGAGGAGGGCACTTGTGGGGAAGAGCACTAGGTGTTACATGGAAACCGATTTGACAATAAACTATTTTAAAAAATAAATAAATAAAACAAGGATTGAGGAGTGTCTTGGTGGCTCAGTCAGCTAAGCATCCAACTTTGGTTCAGGTCATGATCTCACTGTCCGTGAGTTTGAGCCCCGCGTCAGGCTCTGTGCTGACAGCTCAGAGCCTGGAGCCTGCTTCAGATTCCCTGTCTCCCTCTGTCTCTCTCTGCCCCTCCCCCACTCATGCTCTCTCTCCATCTCTCAAAAATGAATAAATGTTAAAAAAAAACCGTTTTTAATAAAACAAGGATTGAGCCTCTATTAATAGCCAATACCCTGCTCCATGTAGGATAAACGCTCTACATAATCCACATAGAATAAACCCTCCACAGATAGATACTATGAAATATGGACATACACAAGAAGCAGCTACATGGAGGCCCAAGAGATTGAAGAAAAGTAGATTTCAGCAAGAAGTCCATGCATGAGAGAGGGCATCACATTGAATAAGTACTCCATTTTGCTGCTTCTCTTATAGCCTAAAGGCAGGCTCGGTTAGCACTCGCAGAGCAGCAAGCATAGGTGGAAAATTGCAATATTTCTGGCCAAGGGAATCAAAGTACTGAGTTCAGGGCAACTACAGTCACTGGATAAAGGAAAAATTTTGGAATAAAATTTGGCAGAAAGGGAATACTCAAATTCCGCCTCCCCACGTCTGGCTGACCCCTGAACCATGTATGCAAGGAGAAAGCTCAAAGCACCTCGTCTAAAGGTAAAAGATTGGAACTGAACTGAGTTTGGAACTAGAGGACAACAGAGTTTGGAGCTCATATCTAATCAAATTTGCTAGAATGAAAAAACATGACTCATTAGAGGGGATGAAAAACATCCTTCAGAGTCTCTACAACATGGCATTCATAATGTGCATGACACGATCCAAAATTACTCCAAATATAACAAGTCAGGAAAGTGGAGAGCCTCGACACAACAGAGTGAGGTTGGAGAGGAAGGCTGTGATATTTACTCCCTTATCTCCCTTCCTGTGAGGTCTGGCTATCTCAGGACACCCCGGAGTGTTTTTAATTTCCTCTCTCTCATACCCCTCAATCCCAAAAGCCATTTTATTTCTCTAAATTTTGTATTCAATCAGCTACTCATTCCAGGTGATAATAAGGTAAGGGATTCTTTTCACCACTGCATGCCCTGAGAACCCGCAAGACTGTCTCCTCAAATAAAGGGATTTTCACCAACTTTTGTCTCAAACAGCAAGCCTGAATCCCTCAACTTCCCTTGAGGATTGGCTGCCTACACTCCCTTCCCAGTGGCAGTACTGTACCACCAAGTTCTTGATAGCAAACCACAAAATCCAACTCTAGCTGATTATACAGAAAACAAATTTATAAAAAAGAACAAAGTAGTTCAGAAAAGTAACAGGGAGGCCACTTCTGCGTCCAGTCAGGGTCGAGTCACTTTAAATGTAAAGATACTGAAGCTAAAATAAGAAGATGGAAAAACAATACTATGCAAACACTAAGCATGAAAAATCCACAGGGATCGTGCGGCCATATAGCAAAGAGGCAGCCGCCTGCAAGCCCAGAGGGAAGCCCCAAACCAAACCTTCTGACACCTTGATCATAACTTTCAGCTTCCAAACCGTGAGAAAAAATAAAAAGAATTTTAAGATGGTGACTGGAGAGCATTAAACCAAGCGCAGAATCCTCCGTGAGGACATAGGTCACATGCCCACAAAGCATGTCTACAAAGGGGAATATGAAGGTACATGTCCATGAAGGCTACTCGTAAATCGTAAAAGCCATTTTGCACAACGAGAGTCCTCACATATAATTTGGGGGCTCTTATTGTAATAGTCTTTGTGTTACTCTATGTAATAGTCTTTGTGTTACTCTATAGCCCTTCTGATGGTATTTCTCTCTATGTATTTAAGAATGCTTCAAAAGACTAACTCATGCCATTTTTTGTAATTTTATTGAGGCATAGTGAGGTCAACTAAACTGCACTTATTTTAAGTGTAAAACTTGGCGATTTTCAATATATACATCCACCTAAGAAAACATCACCACAATAAAGTTAACACATATTTCTTGTATCCCCTCCACACAAGGAAAGCAAGACTATATTTATAACCATGGTAAGGAGGAAGAGTCCCAATATAATGACAAGCAGAAAACAGGATCCAAACCATCTAGAAATTATGATACAAAATTTTTAAAAAAGAGAGAGAGACAGTGTTAAGGTATAAGGTTTTTTATTTACTTCTTTTTAATTTTTTCTGTGTTTTCCAAAAATATCTAGAAATAATATATGCCATTTTTGTAATCAGACAAAATGTGGTTACCTTAAACAATATTTCTTTTTTTATGTTTATTTCTTTTTTCTTTTTTTTTAATAGTTTATTGTCAAATAATTGGTTTCCATACAACACCCAGTGCTCTTCCCCTTAAGTGCCCTCCTCCATCACCACCACCTCTTTTCCCCCCTCCCCCTTCCCCTTCAACCCTCAGTTCATTTTCAGTATTCAATAGTCTCTCAAGTTTTGCATCC
>NC_043708.1:85182036-85200540 GCF_006229205.1 Suricata suricatta | reverse complement strand
GAACCTCCACACTGTTTTCCAGAGCGGCTGCACCAGTTTACATTCCCACCAACAGTGTAGGAGGGTGCCCGACTCTCCACACCCTCCCAGCATCTATAGTCCCTTGATTTGTTCATTTTAGCCACTCTGACTGGCGTGAGGTGGTATTAAACAATATTTCAAGTAATAAATTTACAATGATAAGAACCAAGACCCTTATGAAAAGGGAGGGGGAAAAGTGTGTTTTCATGGACATACCATATTTGAATCAATAAGCAGTTATTGACCTTTTGATACATGCCAGGCAGAATTCTGGATCTTGGGGACACAGTGATAGAAGAATCTGTCTTCAGAGAGCTTACCTTTGCTAATAGTGAAACTCTGGAGTGTAGACCTGGGAGGGGAAGTACAGTGGCTGGAACATGGCTGTCCACAGCGGCATTCAATGCAAGTTTTCAGTGTTTATGGTGTGCAGAAGAGCTCAAGGCAGTGGACTGGATGGAGCATGCGCTGACACTCTGCCTCAGGTTGCAAAAACCATAAGAACTGGAAATGTTTTGGGTACTATTGCTGTTCTGGGATCTAAAGCGTAAGTGTTATATCTGCCCACAGTATGGTAAACAGGAGACCGATTTAAAAGAGATTCCTACAAAATGAGTACAGTACATAGAAGCTGGCGGGCGGGGGGAGCGGAGGATGGGGAAGGGAAGGAGACAGGATTAAATGTGTGTGCCTCTCACGCAATAGGTGTTCGATATAGTTGAAATTGATTAAAAACAGCAAATAAACTAACCTATTAGACTTGTTTTTTAAAAAAAAGATAATAAGGCAAATGTTTCCCTAGGATTGTGATGTCCGACAAATGTGATTAGTTACCTGGAGCCTTTTTCTTAACACCATGAATTAGATGTGTTTTTTACCAAAATTACAGGCTACAGAACCTTTATGGCAAAAGCATCAGGAAGAAATTAAGCAATGAGTCACAGCACCATGTAAAAACAATCAACCAGAACCAATTTTCAAGCTTCTGTCAGGGTGGGATTTATGGTATGTGACTGCAGGTCAGTCCTCTTTGAATAAGGGCCACGCACCAAGTCCTAATCACCATTCCCCAATGCCTGTTAGCAGGACCCAGATCAGCTTGGCACCAAGTGATACCGTGATTATGTTAAAGAGCTGGCACAGAGAAGGCCTGCGGTAATGAGGGCAGGTTTGGACTTCAATGAAAGGAAGGGGATGTGGCTGTCATCCCTCTTGGGTGCTGCACATCACGTTCTGTCTCTAAGTCAAGCAACCGATGACACAAGAGAGGTGCTTTCGACTAAAAGGATGCTTAAATAGATCTATAATCACACTGAGCACAAAGTTCACAGGTATCTTTTCTAAATGTTGTGTGAGGTCTGTTTTCAATCTGGCTTTTATGAAGTTAACAAAAAAATTCCACAAACAATATAGACTTTTTGAAAACAATATCAGTTGAAAATATTCTCAGTAGGCTCCATATTTTTTAAATAAAAATGTTTTTGTTAATCTTGAGCAATTTTATTTAAAATAGAGCATAGAGGTCTTATATATCTAGAGCCAAACCAACTGAATTTAAAGTCCAGTTAAAAGTAGGTGCAAGCTTGGGGAAATTATGACCACTCTGTGACAGATTCCTCATCTAAAAAAATTAGAAGAGTAATAGTAACCTCCTTAGGTGTTGTCATGAGGACCAAATGAGTGAATACACTTCAAGTTACTGGCATATAGTAGGCACTTTCTTAATACTAGTTAGAATTCTTTTTTTTTTTAACGTTTATTTATTATTGAGAGACAGAGCATGAGCAAGAGAGAGGCAGAGAGAGAGGGAGACAGAATCTGAAGCAGTCTCCAGGCCCTGAGCTGTCAGCACAGAGTCTGATGTGGGGCTTAAATTCATGGACCATGAGATCATGACCTGAGCCGAAGTCAAACACTTAACCAACTGAGCCACCCAGGTGCCCCAATACTAGCTAGAATTCTTATAATTAAGGTATTATAGGATTTTTAAATAGATTTTATGTTACTTCTTCTTATAGGGAATAGAGATAGTAATCTATGATAAAATTTAAGAGATCTTTAAAAAGCACTGCCCTCAAAATATGCATTTATTCAAAAACATTTACATAAAACTGAATAGGGTATTGCCTTGCACTTGAGAAACCGATCTACCAAACTACCTATAATATTAATAGGACATGTTTATTAACAAAAGGAAAGAGAATATACAAATTGTCTCTTCTCATCCATTGGTGCAATATATCAGACACTTGAAACTTAGGGAAGATAAGAAAAACTACAAGGACAATGAGATTGGTAGTTATTGTCAAGGTGCACTGATACTCCTCAGAAATAAACTAGGTGCTAAGGGAAATTTACAAGCAATAGGAAACCAAGTGTGAAAGCCAGAGGACCACTTTGGTAACACAAAGAAGTCCCTATCTCCTGCAGAGCAATAAAAGAGAAAACCAAAGTTCAAGGCCAGGAGTTAATGGTCCAAGTGACTGAACTTCAAAAAAGGTGAAATGCCCAACAAAGGTGGGACTGTTATAGTAAGGTCAGGGCAAGGCCCACCTACTTAGGAAAAGCTAGGAAATGACATGCAATGAAGTCACCTAACAGGATGCCCCTGAAAACTCCCTAGACTCCTATGAATTTTCTGAGCCAACAGATGTGGCCCATCGCCTATGAAGAACAAGTATTACCCCTTCCACCTCATCCTGGAAGACAATGCAAAGACCTCTTTCCAAGAAGGCAATAAGATCTACCTCACCTACCTTCCTCTCCCCTAGGTCTATAACTAAGGTTAAATCACAGCATAACCCAGCAGGAAATATGCTGGGCCTGATAAGGAAAGAAAGGGACTATGCCCTCAAAAAAAACGGCAGACCCATCCCAAATATACCACCATGTACCAGCAGGTGCCAGGATAGCATACGTGCATATGGGACTGGATTCTGAGGGTGTTTAATCAAGATGACTGGAACATAAACTTAAAACAGGAAAGTGCTCATCAACTTGGAGGTCGTCTCCAAAGATACAGAATTTAACCCATGGCAAGGACCCCAATAGACAATGTAAGCTTGCCATGAGAATGACTCCCAGAACATTAAAAAAGAAAAATGATGGTGCTTTCTAAACAAAGTTGCAATGCCAGTATTATCATGGCAAATGGTGCAGGAAGGGATTTAAAGACTCACTGAAGTGAACAAGCTGAAATGAAAATACCATGTGTGGCCAGAAGATCTTCTCAATGATTATATTCCACAGAAGGGCCCAGAGGACCGACCATCTGCCAAAAAAATATGAAGAATGTGATGGAAAGCACTAAATGTTCAGTTATGTTGCTCCTCCATAGGCCAGAGGTAATGATAGGCAAGGCTGTTAAAGGACTTGGCTCCTTAATAGCAATGGGGATGATGGGGCCCTAGAATAACATAGAATAATTGGTAGGCATAAACAGCCTAAAGCCAGATGATTACAGTAATGGTAATGAATGACATGACTGGCACAGCAGTCAAGAAGCCTGAACTAGAGAGAGTTATGCTGATGGTTAATAGAACACCAAATACCTATAGGCAAAATAGATGGGCACTGTCTATTTTATACCAGCAGAAGAAATCAAGGATAACTGGAAGACTGAGTACACTTCTCCTAAACAAAAAGCATGATCCCTTATTGAGTTTCCAGATTTGAACCCGATTTTCAGGTCCAGAACCCACTGACATAAGAGTTTGCCTAATACCCAGGAAGAAGGACTCTGTAAAATCACCACAGTATATACTATAATAATTACTCTGACTCTTCCGCCAAAGAGACCTATGACCATTTATTTAGGAAAATGTACCCTGGGGAGAGAGAAACAGGCAGGACTATGAAACAGAGGGTTTGAGGACCTAAGCTGATACCTGAAGACCTGAACTATTATCAAGGACCCTTATTAGAGTAGGGATAAATGAGAGACAGGTAATAAATTGAAATGTAGCCAGGGTCTGGCTTACAATAGGTTCAATGGACCCACAGATTAACCTGCTGATTATTTCCCCAGTGCTAAATTTATAGTTATCAATTGGCATTACCCAATACAGAGGGGAAGGATGGCCAGGGCAGGTAGAAATGAGTGTTACTCTTAAAGATCTAAAGGATCAAGTGGTTGTTGCTCTCATAATATCTCCATTTATTTCACCTCTCCAGCCCCTACAGAAGCTAGATGGATCCTGAAGAATGAAGGTAAACTAGTACTCAGCAAACATTTTCTATAAAGGGCCAGATAATAAGTATTTTAGGCTTTGTGGGCCATACAGTCTCTTTTATAGCAATTCAACTCTCCCACTGTGGTGTGAAAGTAGTTACAAATAACATGTGAGTGGTGTGGCTATGTGTTCCAATAAAACTTTATTTATAAAAACAGGCAGAGGTCAGATTTGGCCCATAGACTATAGTTTACTAATCCCTGATATAGACTACCACAAGTTCTGCCAAACAGTAGCCCAGCTGGAGCCACTGTGTCAGACATGATATCTGCTAAAGCAAATTAGCACAGCGTCAGGTACATGGTATGTGGCTATTGATTTGATTTGATGAATGGATCAGAAAAGAGAATCAGAAACATTTTGCTTTGTGTGAGACAGACATTATTTATTTAGAGTTTTCCCTCAGGACTATGTCAACTGTCTGTACTTTGTCATACTAGAATCCAAAAAGGCCTGAATCATCTGAACATCCCAAGCAATACTGATCCATCATATTGATAATATCATGCTGAGTGTAATAGATACACAAGAGGCAGCTATCACTCAGACTTTGTAAGACACACACATCCAAGGGTGGGAGATTAACCCAATGAAGATTCATAAAGTGACTCATAAACTGGGGCCACCACTTTAGTAAAAATCTTAGGGTCTGCTGACCTGGATCATACCATACATCCCCTCCAAAAATTTATTTAAAAATAAAGCATTGCCTCTTTTGGCAATGAAAAGAATAATAAATAAAATAAGGAGGGAAGGAAAACATGTGCTGAACCCTTTGGAATTCTGGAGGCAGTATATTCTGCACCTGCAATATCCAGTGCAGTGGCCACTAGACACACAAGGCTACTTGGCTAAAATTTTAAATTAAATTAAATAATTAAATTAGAATGTCAATTCCTCAGTTTCAGTAGCCACATTTCAAATACTCAAATACTCAATAGCCACATGTACCCAGTGGCTACCATACTGATAACATAGATGACAAATATTTCCACCAGTGCATAAAGTTCTATTGGAAATAAAAACTATTGTTTTCTGATCCATACACCTGGTGACCAAAGAGTGGCCAGGTTTGGATGAAGCCCAGAGCAGGAAAGAGTTCAGCAGATCTAAGCCACAGTGAATTATCCCTGCCACGGACTCTAACAGAATGAGATGCCATCCTCCAGAACACGGTATAGACTTTGGATAAAATATCATTACATAACACTGTCTCTACAGAAAGAATACATAGGTCTGGGAACCAGGAGATTGAAGTAAAAACTACTCCATTTACCATCACTCCCAATGACCAAATTTTAAAATGTGTGCTTCCTGTCCCCACACTTTGTGTTCTACAGGGATTAAGATCTGGTTCCCAGAGAAGAAACTTCTACCAGAGAACTAGCAAAGTCTCCATTGGACTATAAACTGCTGCCTGGTCCCTTTGGGCTACTTGTTTCTGAGGGCCAGCAGGCAAAAAGAGGAATCTCCATCTTATCAGAGGAATCATCCTTGATTATGAGAATAAAGCAACACTATTTTTACAAAATAGGGGCAATGAGGAATATGGCTGGCATTCAGGTAATTCATTTGGATATCTTTTGGCCCTCCCTTGACCAATTATGACTATAAATGAATAGATACAGTAACCTCTGCCCAAGGTCTCACACCCCTTAGCATCAGGTTCAAGCCCCTGAGGCTAGCAGACCTGGTCAATGAAGGTAAGAGAAATCTACAATAGACAGTAGAGAAAGGTAACAAATATCAATTACAGCCCCAAGATCAACTATGGCAGCAGAAACTATAGTTCATCCCACTAACCTCCCTCTTCTAAGTTTTAAATCAAGAAGAGAGTCCCACTGGTATCCTCAGGGCTGCTCCCCCAAAATATATGAAGAAGTGGAGCCAGGGAGACTATGGACTGTGGTAGACCAGAGATGCACCATGCAGATCCCTCTCCAGGGAATGATTGCTGCCCATTTCAGGGATAGCAGGAAGTCTTTCAGATCTGCCTCAGCTGTGGAGCGCCACCTTGCCAAGGTCATGTCCTTCCCTGAGACAGCCCACATCCAGCGGCTGAATAAGACAGGGGTACAAAGGCTCAGCCATTTCAGCCCAACAAGGGACAACCTTGATGGGCAATACTCATTCCAAAGCTCCCTAGTGGGCTGGCTGAAGTTTTGTCAGACCTGCAGCACAGCTCAGTTTCTTTCTCTGCCCAATGCTGCTGCTTCCCCCTTTCCTTTCTCAGGTATTAATCCCCAATAAACATCTTACATCTCAACTCCATCTTAGTGTTTGTTTCTAAAGAACCCAACCTGCAAACATGTGATTATGTGTTTGTAGGAGCCCAGGCAGATACTATAACCCTGCTGAATGTAATATGTAATAATGTAGAAAAAAACACTTTCCCCTTCCCCCTTCAAGAGTAGTCTGAAAAATTGCTCCTGAGCTAACATGTACATCATTCCAAAAGTCACTTTCTTCAGCTGTCCCAGACTGTCAGACCACCAGTGTCAATGGCAAGTATGGCCATATCACCACAGACCTTTAGTAGTGGTCAGGTGCAACACTGAAGCAATATCATGTGGCATGAGGAAGAGAAATAGACAATAAGTTAGTCAGAGAAAGACAAATACCATATGATTTCACTCATATGTAGCATTTAACAAACAAAACAAACAAGGGGGGGAAGAAACGAACAAACAAAAATGCAGATTCTTAATTATAGAGAACAAACTGGTAGCTAGCAGAGGGGAGGGGGAAAAGGGATAGAGGAAATAGAAGAAGGGGATTAAGATGAGCACTGAGTAACGTACAGAATTGTTGAATCACTGTATTGTACACTTGAAACTAATATAACACGTAAACTCTACTGGAATTAAAAATAAAAGAACAGTAACAGCCAAGAGAATGGGATTATTCAGCTGACTAGACAGATTTTCTAGTCTTTTTCTGTGGCAGGACAGTGATTGGGACTGAGTCCTAGGGTTAAGTAAATACCCTTGAGTTTTTGAAACTTTCTGTGTGAGCTGAAACTCTGAGACGTGAAAGAAGGCAAGAAAAGAGAGAAACATGTAAGATATTCTTGTGTATTGGAGCCATCGGTTAATTTGACTAGAATATTAAAACTAATGTGAACTCATTTTGTACCTAGTATGGAACCAACTATTTGGTTGAGCACACTAGAGCACAGTGTGAACCAACTATATATGGTATATAGCAATATGTTCATTTAAGAGAAAAAAAGATCAGAAAGCCAAGATGTTGTCAACAGTGGTTATATCAGGAGGGCGGAGTTTCATTGCATTATTTCCCTTATCTCTACTGTGTGAACTTTCTGTGATGAGTTTGTATTTTGGTAACAAGGAAAAAAGTTATTGTTTTACATTTACTGAAGTGGTGAACCTGTGTTCCCCCCCAACAGCTAAAAAAAGAATGGTGCATATTCTGTTTCTAAGAAATACAAACATTCCCCTTTCTTTCAAGTACAACAGGGCTGCCAGGTTGGAGGCCGTTTCAGATGTCAACCTACAAAGTAGTCTAGAAAGGCAGGAAATAAGCCATAGAACATTCTAATTGCTTTCATAAGCTTGATTACAGAAAGAAGGCATCTCCTTTGTGATTTCTGCTTCTGAGAGGAAGGTGTTATGGGCCAAGGGCTGAGACACTCACAGAACCCCTCATCCCCTTCCATGAGTATTATTAAATGTTTTTAATTTATTTTTGAGAGATAGAGAGGGGCAGCACTAGCAGGGAAAGGTCAGAGAGAGAGGGAGATACAGAATCCAAAGCAGGCTCCAGGCTCTGAGCTAGCTGTCAGCACAGAGCCGGACGCGGGGCTTGAACCCACAAATGGTGAGAGCATGACCTAAGCCAAAGCCGGACGCTTAACCTACTGAGCCACTCAGGTGCCACCATGAGTATTATTAAAGAAAAGGCATCACACTGAGCAACTGTGAGAATACAGTATCATTCATATGCTCTGTGAGCCCAGCTCGTCCAAAAAGCCATCTCTTCTGCAAGACCTCTAACAGCTGTCCATGCAACGCCGGGTTGGACATAACATCTCTATAAATGAGAAAACAACCCTTACTGGCAGTCCCACTTAGATAGACTATAGGTACCTTGAACCCAAAACTAAATTTATCACCTTTTCTTCCCAAAACAGTGCATTTTTATGTGTTCTACTGCTGCCACTGCCCTGACTCCCACCCTACTAGACTGTGAACAGGTCACTCACCCGCTCTTATTTCTCTATAATATCAGTGCCTAGAACAGTGTAGATAATATAGTAGTTGCTCAGTACACACTGTGGAATTACTATTGCATGAATAACAGGTGCCCTAAAGATTTTCTTTAAAAATCCAGTCCCTTGGTAAGCTTTTGTCTTTGATCAGATCCTCTGTTCAATTTCCACTGTCCTTCTTTTAATTGTGACCCTGTGCTATCTTGGAAGCAGTTGGTTTCTGTCAATTTTCTTTTGCTAATTATCTCAGTGCCCATGTCCAAGGTCATCTATTTCAAGGACCCTGTTGGGTGTCAATATTCTACATATAGTCATATTCCTCGGTTAACCCTCCTAAATAAGATTTGACAGAAAAAGCATTTTTGAGATTTAAGGGTGAAAGGGTAGCTCAAAACAATAAAAGCTCAGTAATTTGAATGAAGTGCAGTGAAGGTCAGACTGACAGTGAAAAGTACAAATTATAAAAGCTCTTTTTTTTTTAAATAGAGTGACTAGTCTCATGCACAGAAGGGCTATGACCAAATTCGAAATGTACCTTTTTAAAAAAATAATGATACATTATGGCTAGAAAGAGAGGAAAAAACAAAGGCAACCAGATGCAGAAAGAAGTAACTGAGCTGAGTCTAGGACAAAGGCCACCAGGAAAAAGCCAACCATTAAGAATGCAACCTCTCTTGTAGATGCTGCCTGCTGAACTATCCAGAAAGATGAGTGGAACCTTGGGAAGTCTGAGGGAGGAAATGTCACCCACGTTTTGAGCTGACCTGGAGTCATGACCAAACAGAGGATGTATTCCACATGACACAGGCATCACGCACCACACTGGTGAGGAAAGAGGTCTGACAGTGAGCAGTGAGCATCTGCTGGACATGTAGCCTCCGCACCACGCCCACTTCTTAAAGGACCAAACATGCCATACAAGTTTGAGGCATAGGATCTATGCTACTCACCTAGACCTAAATACACAAGGACAAACACCATCTTTCATGAAACTCTGAAAGAACTAAGGCAGACCCTGTGACAGGACATGACAGCCAGCCAAAGTCGGACTACAGAAACCAGGACGTGTGGACCAGTGGAAACCATCATGGAGGACGTGAATCCCCTGTATGCAAGCATGGGTAGGATTTGGTTAGAAAGAGAAGAGGAGGGAAGCAGGTTCAGTGCGGAGAACAGTGTGAGCAGAACCTAGAAGTGAGGAGGGGGGTGTGGATTGTGTGGGGATGACAGCTGAGGGGACGGTGTAGGCTTGGTGCAGGGAACTGAAGGGTCAGGAAATGGACCAGCTGAGGCCGGAGGGGACCAGCATGCAGTCCCTGTGCACCAGGCACTGCTCCCCTCCCAGCGCCAGGCACACAGAGTGAACAAGACAAACTAAAATCTCAGGCGCCACACAGCCACCATTTAGTAGAGACAGAGATCTTATGAAAAACTGGTAGTGAGATGGAAAGCACACATAATAAAAAGAGGAGAGGTAACAAAGAAATGCACCTCACCCCCCAAAAACCCACAAGTTTCATCCAGCTGATACTGGCCAGGGAGAGAGAGGTGGTTACATAAATTGTACAGTGGTACAGCTCGGCCACTGTCCTTCCTTATGACTCTGAGTAACCTAGAAAGATTGGAATAAAGGAAGTAGGAAGTTGGGGCGCCTGGGCGGCCCAGTCAGCTAAGCATCCCACTTCAGCTCAGGTCATGATCTCACAATTCATCAGTTCAAGCCCAGTGTTGGGCTCTGTGCTGACAGCTCAGAGCCTGGAGCCTGCTTCTGATTCTGTGTCTTCCTCTCTCTCTGTCCCTCCCCAACTCGTGCTGTTTCTCTCTCTCAAAAATAAATAAGCATTTAAAAAGAAAACATAACTACAGTATCTATTGCATGTAAAAAAATATATATCAAAAACTATCCAGTCAGCATTCAGATTTCCGGATACTCACTCACTCTCTCTCTAAAAAAAAAAAAAAAGAGGAGGAGGTGAAGGTGGAAAAGAGCCTCCAAAATAATTGTGTGACTTTAAAGAGACCACCAAATCAGAATAAATATACGACTGATTCTTTCTCTTAAGAAAGTGCTGACCCATGCCTTAAATTATATCTCTATTTACTTATAAAATAATTAATGTGCCAAACATTTGTAAATCAATCTAGCTTCTAGGAAGAATTTCAAATTGAATGTTTTCTCATTTTCATGGAAAACTGCTTCTTAGGACAAACTAAGTTGAGAATAATAATAGGTCTTTAAACACTTTTATTCCCATCTATCCCTCCTCTTCTTACCAAAATAAAGACGGGTTCATCTCAATTTTCGCTGCAAATATTATTTTAGAGAGCTGCCACCAAGGGTAAACATCTTCATTCACTTTCCTTTAAATTGCACTCTTTTATTGAATAAATTATTCAGTATTAGGGACCTAGACAAGGGACCACATTACTCTGAGAGAAGCTGAAATATAGTATTAGAGACTGGCAAGCTGTCACAGCAAATTGGGCATGACCCGCCACCCCTCCTCCCACCTGAGTCCCTACCATGTTCTTTAAGCTTCTGTGACTGAACCATACGTCTGGAAAACTCAATTTGCTAAGTGTGGGAAGACAGATCTTAATTGAAAAGTTCATTTCTAATAAAATGCAAGGTGGTAAAAGGTTGGGCTGGCAGGGTAGATCATTTGAGTCTTTATTAATAACATCAATTCATTTTAATTCAGTGAAGCACATAATTGGCATCAAGCTTTTCAAGTTCACCACACATTCCTGTGCCTGGAATCCCTAATATTTAAAAAAAGAAAAACTTTTCTTCTTTGGTAATAGATGTTCTAATAATTTGCATTTTAACAAGAGGTTACTTGTAGCTGGCTTATACTAATTATAAGTATGTCGAGTTTTCCTAAGCCAGTGGTACCCACTGGCCAGTGACAAATCTTCCTAAGTCTTAACTGGAATTCCCTGTAATTATTCTGCAGTCAGCTAAGATGCCAGCAATGAGATGAATGAGGCCCCGTGAGATTACTGCACCTTGAATAATCACAGGCGGTTGGTGGGGTCAATTACTGTCTCAGTTTGGTCCATAGTGGCTGCATGTAAATCCGTTTACTGGGAGTTTCATTGTTCCATTGCCTTCATCTCTGCAACTACAGTCATTCTGTGATGCAAGACACTAAGGGCTCACAGGACCATCTCCATGGGAAGTGAGGACCCTGCCGAAGAGCTGTGGTTTTGAGAATGAAACAAAAGAAAACTTTCTCTCACTCACAGGATGGAGTGGAATTGTTGGCTTAGTGAAAAGGGCTTAGGCTGGAGAGTCCAGAGACAGACTCTCCTAATCCTCCGTGGCCATGATAACCAACCAGCCAACTACACCAAGAAGAGTTTCTTCTGCAACCTTGTACTGTCATGCAGTTCTCTACAAGAACTACAGCATGGAGTAGCAAAGGGGGGGAAAAACAAGAGAAAAAAAAAAAAGAGAGAAAAAAGCAAGAGGAAAAAGTAGCCCTACCATGAAATAAAACCAAGCAAGCGAGTAAGTAACCCATGAACTCGTCAGCATAAAATCTAACATACCATCGCCTTCACTGGAACTCAGTAAATGTGTGCAATGTTTCTGGTTTAATTTAATGGTAACTTGTTAATATCTACTGGATGTTCTTGCGGTTATGAAGATGATTAAGAATAGCCACTGTCCTTGATGTTACAAAGCTCATACAAAAAAGACATAGGCAAATTTCATTATTAGTGAAAAACTATGTGGTCAATTACTGCTCATTCAAATAAGGTTCAATAATTTTGCAAGATTTAGGAAGTAAACTTCAGAACTCGAAGGTGTCCAGGCCTGACTGTGCATGAGAATTAGAGCACAAACCTTTTTTGAAAATACAGATGCCAGGATTCCAATCCAAACTTCAGAAGCTATATTTTTAGTCAGCCTCCTAGGTCATTTTTATTCAGTTACCCTGATACCAGATAAATGTTCAAATTCTGAACCAAAACAGCAATTATCAAAGTTTTCCCAGGTCTAAAGAAAGAAAGAAATCACTGTCATTAATCCTCCTGCAGAGAAATGGAAAAACTTCCTCAGTTAGCTTCAGAACCCAGAGTAGCTTTTTGCCAGCACACTTCCTCCCAACCCTCTGCTCTCTCTGGTCTGTCTTTGTCCACACAGTCCGGGACAGAAAGGAAGGAGCCGAGGTGTTGACTGCTCACCTTCTGGGGACATTTTGGTGCATGAGGCAACTCTGCAGGCTGCACCGAGGAAATGCATTTAGAGTGTATCTAAGGAGTGCTGGAAATGTCTGGGAAGTAAAAGCAGCTCATGCGACTTTTAAAGCCTGCCAAAAAGATTTGACTATAAATGAGGAGGCAAATGAAGAGCTCACCATAACGACCCACCCCATGTGGTGATAATAATGGGACTAGAACCCAGATCCTAGAATGCTCTTTCCACAAGGCCTTCCCCATCCCCCGTCCTGGCTGCCAGCTGGCAGTAATGGGGGTCAGACACACATGGTCCCATTCTCCTGCCAGGACACTTATTTATATAGGAAATGGATGACTATGTAATTACTCCATTGGCACTATGTACTTAAGATATCTTGTCTCTCAAGGCTGTTCACTTACTTATTGAGTAACCAGAAAGCCAAAAGTTCACATTGAGTGGTTCCGCTTCCCCCTAAAAATGTTTTCATGGCTAAGGAACACACACTGAAAATAGTGAGTCACCATCCCTAGCCTTTGAACTCACCTCAAGTTGGGAGGGAACAGCCCTGACTCTGGGCTGCTGGTGGCCATGGGGCAGGATAGTTTAGCATCCCATGGTGGGATTATACGCAAGATGTAATGTTGGTGCAGGGAAAAGAGATGAGGCCAGTCAAGGACATATCCTAGGGGCGCCTGGGTGGCTTAGTCGGTTAAGTGTCCTACTTCAGCTCAGGTCATGATCTCATGGTTTGTGGGTTTCAGCCCCATGTCAGGCTCTGTGCTGACAAATCAGAGCCTGGAACCTGCTTCGAATTCTGTGTTTCCCTCTCTCTCTGCGCCTCCCCCATTCATGCTCTCTTTCTATTTCAATAATAAATATATCAAAAAAAAATTTTTTAAAGGACATATCCTAGGCTATGAAATCCAGCGGTGACAGTCAAGATGGGGAGGAGCCTCGCCATGACTGGACAACAGGGATGCAGGAGCATCTAATGGCTTTTTTTTTTTTTAATTTCCATGTGCTTTTATTTTTACAGGAGGTATGCCCCTGACTCTCCATGTCGCCTCCCCAGATTCAGTGTCCCAACAGATAAATTGGCTAAACCTGTGTCAAGTGCCTACACCTAGGTACCTGGAGCTAATGACAGGCCTGGCCCCTTCTAGACTCCTCTTTTCCTCTTTGGAAAGTAAGAACCTGCTTCCCATACAGCCTCACAGAGCAAACACAGGAAAACCAAACACACAAAGGATAACTGCCCACTGTAGAGACACCATCTTTCTCCCAGCCAGCCAGCCTCAAAATCTTAGAATCATCTCAGAATATGAGAAGAAAGGGTCATTCTGTAGCTCAATTCTGTATTCTGTAACCTCTTGTCCCCTGTGTTCCTCCCTGTGACTCCTTCCAATGCAGGCAGACTAGGTCTGAAGACGCAGGAGGGGTCCCACAGGACTAGCGAAGAGGGTCTTCACTTCACCTAGGATGGAAATCAAATGTGAGCCAGTAGGAAGTGAAAGCAGAGTTACTGAAGGTACATAGAAATAGACAGATGGACGGAGCATCCAAGAGACTATGAAAGACAGAGAGCACGAGTCTCATCTCTGTTTGGGGCCTGGGGCTTTGATTGACGATTGTGATCCGGTGCACGCATCCTCTTAGGCATCCAGAAACTGGTCAGACCAATGACAGGGGCCAAGTGTCCTTCAGAAGTCACTTATTTCTTGGAACCAGGGGTCCTGGCATCAAGGTGCGTGAAGTAAGTGGTCTTGGCGAACCTTATGACGACCCTGCCTGGTCACTCCTTAGATGTTATCTATTGTGCTGGAAAACTCCAAAGACATCATTACCTCTTTGTCCCTCACAAGGAGGGCATATGCTATTTGCATTACACGGCATGTGTAGAGTGGGATGGGGTACAGGTCCCAGAAAGAATAGAAGCCGGAAAGGGAGTAAAGAAAAAAAAAACACCTTTTTTATGGGGTCCTTTCAGTTTCCGTGTTGCACTTCTCACATTCACAAGCCCCTGTGTAAAGCCTATTTCAATCACCTCCAATGGATTATCTCAACACCCCAACCTCACCCTTTCTGTCAACTGCCTTTCTGCCATGGCCAGAAAAATGTGTCAAAGGCACAGAGCTCTGACAATGCATCTTCTCCTTCCACAACAATTTAGATGTGCATTCTGGGGCCCCTAGGTGACTCAGTCAGTTAAGCATCTGATTTCAACTCAAGTCATGATCTCACAGTTTATGGGATCCAGTCCCATATCAGGCTCTGTGCTGACAGCTAAGAGCCTGGAGATGGCTTCATATTCTGTGTCTTCCTCTCTTTCTGCCCCTCCCCACTCATGCTCTCTCTCTCTCTCTCTCAAAAATAAACATCAAAACTTTTTTAAATTACTAAGTTAGATGTGCAATTTTTTCTTCTTTTTCACAGAAAGCCTTCAGTATTGTGGCCCTCTCACCTACATCTCCAGCCCCTTCTACCATTCCCTGTAACTATAGCCCCCTGCTTCTATGTCTTTTCTCAGGCTACACCTTCCACCCAGAAGCTTTCCCCATAATTTCTGGTTAAAATCTGCCCAGCTGTGATACTGTGATTTATAAGAAATCTGAATGACCAAAATTTATATTTCTCATGCATATTTGACCTTCCTCCACAGTTTCTGGCTCATAGTTCCTAAAAACCCTTGGAATTTCCTGTGACAAGAGTGATGAAGATTCTTTTGTTATGTTGATGAGATGATTTTTGGAAAACCCTTAAGTAACCTAAGAATGGGGGGCTGGTTCCTAGAAGAAATGACCAGGAGATTCGAGAGTTTGAACTTTCAGTCCTACTTCCTACCTATGAAGAGAGGGGCTAGAGGATGAATTAGCCAATGGCCAATGACTTAGTCAATCATGACTATGTAATGAAGCCTCCATAAAAACCCAGAAGGACTGGATTCAGAGAGTTTCAGGGTTAGTGAACATTTGAAGGTGTGGGAGAAGTGGTGCCCAGGGAGCTCCACACCCTATCTCTGAACCTGGCCTTATGTATCTCTTCATTTGGCTGTTGATTCATATCTCTTACTGTAGCCTTTAATAACATATTAAACGTTAAGTGTTTCACTGAGTCCTGCGAGATGTTCTAGTGTATTAATCAAATCTAAGGAGGAGGTCGCTTCAATCTATAGTCAGTTGGTCAGAAGCCCAGGTAATAGCCAGAGGCTTGCAAGTGGTGTCTGATGTAGGGGATGGGGGACAGTCTTGTATGACTGAGCCCTTAACCAGTAGAATCTGATGCTATCTTGGGATAGATACTGTCAAAATTGAATTGGATTCTCAGACACCCTACTGGCTTCTGAGAATTGCTTGGTTTGTTATGTGAAGGAATTCTCCTGCCCCTCCCCTGCTTCTCCTCTGTCCATGTTGGAATTGGGTCTGGGAACCTTAAAAGACAATCCCATAAAAAAAATCACCATAAATATCTCTTCCTTATTGAGACTTTCACAATGCCACCCACCTCCCAAATTGTATCTCCTTCTCCCTGAGTTCTGTCATTAATGTGTCACATGTGTCTTTCTTAGAGTACATTTTGCATTGTTTTCATGCATCCCCATCTCCACCTCCAAATCCAAGCCCTTTGAGATCATGAATCATAGTCTACTCATCTTTGGGCTCTGCTCCTCCTCTCCCCCAAGCCCTGTTTCCTAGAATGCACCACAAAGTCTCCTATCAATTAGTTGTTCAACAAATGTTTGTTAAATGTAATAAAATTTTGTGGGTTAGGCAGAGAAAATGCTTGTGTGAATTGTATGGTAACTTGAGCCCTGGACCAGCATCTGCCTCCCCCTGGATGTAGTACATATGTGGGTAGCTTTGGTCTCACCCAACACTTCCTTCATAATGGTCATTACTTGTTAATGTCCAAGCTTCCCCTGGAATGTAAGCACAATGAGGGCAGGAATCCTGCTTTATCCCATTCACCTCTGTTATTCCCAGTGCATACCTCAGTGCTCAGCATATATTAGGTGCTCAAAAAAGAGAACATAGTAGGTGCTCAAAAAAGAGAACTGAGTCAAACTGAACTGAATCTTATCTATCTGATCCAGCTGCATGGAATCTAGAGGGAGGATGGTGGTAGGCAACAGCACACATACCTTGCACTACATCTCAGTCAGCTGACTTCCATCAGGAGGGGGGCAAAAATAAAGGAAGGGGACATGGTCTTCATAAGAAAGATTCCTTAACAGAAAACTGAAGCATTGCTTTGGGGCCACAACTGGCAGGGGGGAAGCATGTAAGGCAACATTTCATTAAAGGAACCAGATGGAGACAAGTAATGTTTTGCTGAAGGAAGGTCCACCTTGAGGCCCTTCTGTCTTTTCACTTTTGCTTAAAAGAGTTTTAAATGAAGTCCTGCAGTCTAATTTTGCAATTTCTTAACAATTAATTAAGAGAAGAGCAAATCTTTGCAGGGAGCTGAATAAACCATTATTCATTTAGTTCAAAATTTAAAGGTCACTAAGAAGGCTCCCCACTCAAAAAAAAAAAAACACTGAGAAATAGATCTTCTAATACTAATTATTCCTATTTCCTACACATTAATTATGTGACTTGTCTGGACTGCAGAACAAGATGTCATCCAGCCCTGTTTCACCCCATTACAGAAGAATAAATCAACCCTCTGTGGCTGCCTTAGAATTAGAGATTCATTCCTATTGGTTTGGAGGCATCTTGTTAAAAGGATACCATTTCAAAATGCCAATGTGCCTGAAAAGGGTTGTGTTGTCATTGTTTCTATTTGACTCTACAAAGTTTTCTGGATCCAGTAAAGAGGGAGGAGTGATAGAAGAAAGAGGAAAAGACAGAAGGTAGATTCCTGTGGACAAGAGAGATGTTTGAGAGGACCAGAAATAGAGGAAGAGATACTGACCAAAAAAAGAAAACATGAATTGAAAATGACTGCCTTTGTTTCTGCAATTTCACTCATAGCTGGGACAACTAGGAAACTTCTCAGAAGTTCCTTTTCTATGGAAAGTAGTTTCAAGGAACCTATTACTTTTTTTAAAGGTAGCAAATAACCTCCTTCAACTTGTGGCAAAGGCCTTTTCAAAAATTTAATATCCTCTAAAGCTTAAAATCTATAGACAAGTAGATCAGTGGGACAGAAGAGAAACCCCAGAAACAGATACATATATAGGGACACAGATTTAAAACAAAGAAGGCTGACTCATTGAGTAGAATATGCAACTCTTGATCTTGAGCTTGAGCCACATGGTTAGATATGGAGTTTACCTAAAAAAAAAAAAGTTTGAAAAAATAATTTAAAAATTGGCACTGCAGCACAGTAGGGATAGAATAATATTGTCAACAATGGGTGACAATGGAATATCCATATGAAAACAATAACATGTGGCTCCTATCTCATTCTATTAAAATTCAGGTCCAGATAGAGTGTAAGCCCAAACGTGAAAGACAAATCAAGCAGCAACAGAAAAATTTTTTAAAGAGAAAATAAGAGATTTCTGTTATCCAAGTCAAGGAGAGTTTTCTTTTTTTTTTAACTTTTTAATGTTTGTTTACTTTTGAGAGAGACAGAGACAGAGCATGAGTGAGAGAGGGAGACACAGATTGTGAAGCAGGCTCCAGGCTCTGAGCTTTCAGCACAGAGCCCGATGAGGGGTTCAAACCAACAAACTGCAAGATCATGACCTGAACCACAATTGGATGCTTAACCAACTGAGCCACTCAGGCATTCCAGGAAAACGTTTTCTTAAATAGAACCAAAAAACCCACAAATTATAAAAGGGGGAATGATGGGAATGATACAGTTGACTATCTTTGAATTAA
>NC_043708.1:85138681-85181936 GCF_006229205.1 Suricata suricatta | reverse complement strand
TCTGAGCTTTCAGCACAGAGCCCGATGAGGGGTTCAAACCAACAAACTGCAAGATCATGACCTGAACCACAATTGGATGCTTAACCAACTGAGCCACTCAGGCATTCCAGGAAAACGTTTTCTTAAATAGAACCAAAAAACCCACAAATTATAAAAGGGGGAATGATGGGAATGATACAGTTGACTATCTTTGAATTAAGAACTTGAAGACAGGAAAAGACACTCTCCGAGAATATAAAACAAACCAAAGTGTGGGAAAATATGCTGCAACACATTTCAACAAAGGCCCTCTCCATAGTACAAAAGTAACTCCTACAGATCAGTTTTTTAAGTCAGCTAGCCAGATGAAAACTAGGCAAGAGGTATGAACAAGCACATCTGAAGAGAGAATATCTGGACAGCTCAAATAAGCACAAGAAGTAGTGTCCAATGTCAACTTCATTGTTACTGGAGAAATACAAAATCAAATCATAATAAAATGCCAATGTGCCCACCAAAATAGCTAAATTAAAGAGAATACAGAACAAACAGGAACTCTCCTGTACTGTAAGTGAGAATGTCAATTACAATAACCATCCACAAAGAGTTTGGTACTATCTATTATAAAGACAAACGTGCCTTCTAATACAGCAAGTTCACTCCTGGGTGTATACCTGACAGAAATGTGCACACATACACCAAGAAAACACATATACTTAATGATAATAGTGACATTATTCTTTTTGGGGGGGACTTTTGCATTATGCTTTTATTTCATTTTTTTGTTCATCAAGGGTTATTTTTTAATTTACCTCCAAGTAAATTAGAGTAGACTCCAGTGATTTATCCCCTACATATAACACCCAGTGCTCATCCCAACAAGTATTCCTCTTAATGCCTCTACCACTTTCAGCCCACCCCCCACGCAAAGCCCCTCCAGCAACCCTGTTTGTTCTCTAAATTTAAGAGTCTCTTATGTTGTGTCCCCCTCCCTGTTTTTATATTATTTTTTATTCCCTTCCCTTATTTTTACCTATTTTGCATCTTAAATTCTTCATATGAGTGAAGTCATATGATATTTGTCTTTCTCTAATTTCGGTTAGCAGAACACACTCTAGTGTATACACTCATGGTGTTGCAAAAGACAAGATTCCGTTCTTTACCGTTCTTTAAAATCAGATAAAGGGTAATGTCCCAGATCTATAAAGAGCTTATCAAACTCAACCCCCCAAAAGTAAATAATCCAGTGAAGAAATGGGCAAAAGACATGAGAAGACACTTTTCCAAAGAAGACTCCTAAGGCTAACAGACACATGAAAAAATGCTCAACATCACCTGTCATCAGGGAAATACAAATCAAAACCACAATGAGATACCTCTCACACCAGTCACACCCTTTACCGTTCTTTCTGATTGCTGAAAAAACACTCCAGTGTATATATAAACCACATCTTCTTTATCCATGCATCTGTCGATTGACATTGGGGCTCTTTCCATACTTTGATTATTGTCGATAGTGCTGCTACAATCATTGGGGTGCATGTGCCCCTTCGAAACTGCTCATATATCCTTTGGATAAATACCTAGTAGTGCAATTGTTGGGTGATAAGGTAGTTCTATTTTTAGTTTTTAGTTTTTTGAGGAGCCTCCATACTGTTTTCCAGAGTGACTGCAGCAGTTTGCATTCCCAACAGCAGTGAAAAACCGTTCCTCTCTCTCCACACCTTTGCCAACATCTGTCATTGCCTGCATTCTGACAGGTGTGAGAGGTATCTCATTGTGGTTTTGATTTGTATTTCCCTGATGACAGGTGATGTTGAACATTTTTTCATGTGTCTGTTAGCCTTAGGAGTCTTCTTTGGAAAAGTGTCTTCTCATGTCTTTTGCCCATTTCTTCACTGGATTATTTACTTTGGGGGGGGTTGAGTTTGATAAGCTCTTTATAGATCTGGGACATTACCCTTTATCTGATATGCCATTTGCAAATATCTTCTCCCATTCTGTTGGTTGGCTTTTAGCTTTGCTGATTGTTTCCTCTGCCGTGCAAAGCAAAGCTGTGCAGAAGCTTTTATGTTGATGAGGTCCCAATTGTTCATTTTTGCTTTCGTTTCCCTTGCCTCTGAACATATGTTGAGTCAGAAGTTGCTGAGGCTGAGGACAAAGAAGTTGTTGCCTGCTTTCTCCTCTAAGATTTTGATGGGTTCCTGTCTCACGATTAAGTCTTTCATCCATTTTGAGTTTATTTTTGTGTATGGTGTAAGAAAGTGGTCTAGGTTCATTTTTCTGCATGTTGCTGTCCAGTTTTCCCAGCACCACTTGCTGAAGAGATTGTCTTTATTCTATTGGATATTCTTTCCTACTTTGTTAAAGATTAATTGGCCGTACGTTTGTGGGTCCATTTCTGGGTGCTTTATTCTGCTCCATTGATCTGTTTTTGTGCCAGTACCATACTGTCTTGATAATCACAGCTTTGTAATACATCTTGAAGTCCAGAATTGTGAAGCTTCCATCCTCGGTTTTCTTTTTCAGGATTATTTTGGCTATTCAGGGTTTTTCTGCTTCCATACAAATTCTAGAATTGTTTCTTCTAGCACTGTGAAGAATGCTGGTGTTATTTTGATAGTGATTGCATTGAATATGTAGATTGCTTTGGGTTCTATTGACATTTTAAACATATTTATTCTTCCAATTCATGAGCATGAAATGATTTTCCTTTTTCTGTGTGTCTTCTTCAATTTCTTTCATAAGCTTTCTATATATAGTTTTCAGTGCATAGATTTTCACCTCTTTGGCTAGGTTTATTCCTAGGTCTTTTATGGTTGTTGGTGAAATTGTAAATGAACTCAATTCCTTTATTTTTCTTTCTGCTGCTTCATTATTGATGTATAGAAATGCAACCAATTTCTGTGCATTAATTTTATATTTTGTGACTTTGCTGAATTCATGATCAGTTCTAGCAGTTTTTTGGTAGAATCTTTCAGGTTTTCTACATAGAGTATCATGTCATCTGCAAAAAGTGGAAGTTTGACTTCCTCCTCACCAATTTGGATGCCTTTTATTTCTTTTTGTTGTCTAATTGCTGAGACCAGGACTTCCCACTCTACGTTGAATTATAGTGGTGAGAGTGAACATCCTGGTCATGTTCCTAACCTTAGGGAGAACTTCACTGCTTTTCACTTTGAGACTGATATTAGAGGTGGGTCTTCTGTATATTGCTTTTATGATCTTGAAGGGTGATCCTTCTAGCCTACTTTCTTGAGGGTTTTTATTAAGAAAAGGTGCTGTATTTTTCAAATGCGTTCTCTGTATCTATTGCGAGGATCATGTGATTCTTATCCTTTCTTTCATTGATGTGATGTGTCTGTTTTTGTGCCAGTACCATATGGTAACCTCCATACCGTTTTCCAAGGTGTTGCACCAGTTTGTATTCCCACCAACAGTGTAGGAAGGTTCCTCATCTTCTGCATTCTCACCAACATATGGTGTTTCTTGTGTTGCTGATTTTAGTCATTCTGACAACTGTGATATGATATATTACAGTGATTGATCTGCAGATATTGAACCAGCCCTGCATCCCAGGTATAGATCCCACTTGCTCATGCTGAATAATTCTTTTAATATATTGTTGCATGGTGAATAATTCTTTCATGTATTGTCGGATCTGGTTGAGTAGTATCTTGTTCAGAATTTTTGCAACCATGTTCATCAGGGAAATTGGGCTGTAGTTCTCCTTTTTCGTGAGGTCTTTGTCTAGTTTTGGAATCAAGGTAATGCTGGCCTTGTAGAATGAGTTGGGAAGCTTTCCTTTCATTTCTATTTTTTTGGAACAGCTTCAAAAGAATAGATTTCAACTCTTCTTTAAATGTTTGGTATAATTCCCCTGGAAAGTCTTCTGGCCCTGGACTCTTGTTTTGGGGAGATTTTTTATTATTGTTTCAATTTCTTACTGGTTATAGATCTGTTCAAATTTTCTATACCTTCCTGTTTCAATTTTGGTAGTTTATATGTTTCTAGGAATGTGTCCATTTCTTCCAGATTGCCCAATTTGCTACCATGTAACTGCTCATAATATTCTAATATTGGTGGTATTTCTGCAGTGTTGATTGTGATCTCTCCTCTTTCATTTGTGATTTTGTTTGGGTCCTTCCCAGTTTCTTTTTGATCACAGTGGCTAAAGGTTTATCAATTTTGTTAATCCTTTCAAAGAACCATCTCATGGTTTTCCTTAATCTGTTTTACTGTTTCTTATTTTATTTTGATATCATTGATTTCTGCTCTAATCTTTATTATTTCCCACCTTCTGCTGGTTTGGTGCTTTATTTGCGGTTCTTTTTCCAGCTCTGTAAAGTATAAGGTTAGGTTGTGAATCTGAGACCATTCTTCCTTCTTTAGGAAGGCCTGGATTGCTATATACTTCCCTTCATGACTGCCTTTTCTGCATCCCTGAGGTTTTTGGCTATGGTGCTATCATTTTTATTGGCTTCCATGTACTTTTTAAATTTCCTCTTTAATTTTCAGTTAACCATTCATTCTTCAGTAGGATGTTCTTTAATCTCCAAGTATTCGTGTTCTTTCCAAATTTTTTCTTGTGGTTGATTTCAAGTTTCATAGTGTTTTGATCTGAAAATATGCACGGTATGATCTCGATCTTTTTGTACTTTTTGAGGGCTGGTTTGTGTCTTAGTATATGATCTATTCCAGAGAAAGTTCCACATGAGCTTGAGAAGAATGTGTATCCTGCTGCTTTAGGATGAAATGTTCTGAATATATCTGTTAAGTCCATCCAGTCCAGTGTGCCATTCAAAGCCATTGTTTCCTTGTCGATTTTCTGCTTACAAGATCTGTCCATTGCTGTAAATGGAGTGTTGAAGTTCCCTATTATTATGGTATTATTAGCAATGAGTTTCTTTATGTTTGTGATTATTTGATTTATATATTTGGGTGCTCTCACATTGAGGGAATAAATGTTTACAACTGATAGATCTTCTTGGTGGATAGACCCCTTAATTATAATGCCCTCCTTCATCACTTGTTACAGTCTTTATTTTAAAATCTAGTTTGGCTGATATAACTATGGCTACTCCAGCTTTCTTTTGGTGACCATTAGCATGATAGATGGTTCTCCATACCCTTACTTTCAATCTGCAGTTGTCTTTAGGTCAAAAATGTGCCTCTTGTAAACAGCATATAGATGGATCTTGTTTTCTTATCCATTCTGATACCCTATGTCTTTTTATTGGAGCATTTAGTCCATTGACATTTAGAGTGAATACTGAAAGATATTAATTTAATGCCATTGTGTTGCCTGTAGAGTTGGAGTTTGGGTGGTGTTCTTTGGTCCTTTCTAGTCTTTGTTGCTTTTGGTCTTTTTGTTTTATCTTTTCTCCCCTCAGAGAGTCCCCCTGAAAATTTCTTGCAGGGCTGGCTTAGTGGTCACTAACTCCTTTAGTTTCTCTTTTTCTGGGAAACTCTTTATCTCGCCTTCTAGTTTGAATGACAGACTTGCTGGATAAAAAGTTCTTGGCTGCATATTTTTCCAATTCAGCACGTTGACTATATCCCACCATTCCTTTCCAGTCTGCCAAGTTTCTGTAGATACGTCTCCTGTGAACCTGATCTGTCTTCCCTTATAGGTTATGGGCTTTACCATACCCCTCCCCATGCTGCTTCTGTAATTCTTTCCTTGTCTGTGTATTTTGTGAATTTGACTAACATATGCTTTGGTGATGATCAGTTTTTGTTGAATCTAATGGGAGTTCTCTGTGTTTCTTGAATTTTGATGTCTAGGTCTTTCCCTGGATTAGGAAATTTTTCTACTATAATTTGTTCATGTAAAACTTCTGCCCCTTTTTCTCTCTCTTCACCTTCTGGGACTCCTATGATTTGGGTATTATTCTTTTTAATAAGTCACTGAGCTCTCTAATTGTTGTATCCTGATTTTTGCCTTAGTTTCCCTCTTTTTTCTGCTTCATTATTCTCCATAATTTTTTCATTTATATCATTGATTCGCTGCTCCACTTCATCCATCCTTGTTACTATGGCATCCATTCAAGACTGCATCTCAGTTATAGCATTTTTAATTTCATCCTGACTAGATTTTATTTTGTTGGTCTCTGCAGAAAGGGATTGATTCTATGATTTTTTTCAACACCAGCTAGTATTCTTATTATTGTGATTCTAAATTCGGGTTCAGACATCTTGCTTATATCTGTGTTGATTAAACCCCTGTTCTTTCTTTTGGGGTGAATTCCCTCATTTTGTCATTTTCAAGGAAGAAAAAGAATAAAATAAAATTAAAATTAAAAAATTAAAAACAACACAAAAATTCAAATAACATAAGCTAGATCCAGGCGTGTTTTGGTCTGGTTGTTGAAAGACACTTGATAAAATAGAGAAAAAAGGAAAAGAAAAGAAAAAAGAAAACAAAAGTAAGAAAAAGTTAAAAGTCAAAAAATGTATACAATAGAATAGAGTAAAATGAAATAGAATTAAAAATTTTTATGAAAAAGTAAAAAACAGTAAAAAGAACTTAAAATTTTTAAAAGAAAATAAAAAGAAGTTTTTCTTTCTGTATCCAAGAAGAAAAGAAAGTAGGAAAAAAAGTTAAACAAAAGCAAAAAAGAAAAAAAAAAAAAAGGAAGAAAAATAAAACAAATTAAAAAAGCCAGGAAACAGAAAGAAACCCAGATGAAGTTGTATCCAGTTTCCCATAGAATTCAAACTATGAAGCACTCTAAGTCTGTACACTAAGAAGCAGAGAGACTTGTGGTGGTCCTCTAGGGCATGTGCTTGGAGGGTGCGGTTGGGAAGGGCTTGGTGTAATGGCTCCATTCTCAACTAGGTGGCCCTGCTTAGCTTACTGGGGTGGATCTGTGTTGTGCACATGCATGTTTATGTGCGTGCATGGGAGAAGTGAAAATGGCATCACCAGCTTCCTAATTTCTGGCACAAGAACTCAGAGCTCTCATTGGCCTGCAATCAAGCACTCCTCCTTTGTCTCAGGCTTCTGTCCATTCCCTACTTCTACACTGTCCATGTCCAAGCTATCAGCCTGCCAGGCAGCACCTCCCTCCCAAATTTTATCTTAGATAGGGCTGTGTTTCCAAACCCCTCACTTGTGAGAACTCTGTGGCGTGTACCCTCTCTGACACACTGGGAAAGGACCTCACTGGGCAATGTCTGAGTGCCAGGTTGGCCCAGAGAATGTTCGTGCAATTGTGTTGCAGCAGAGGTAAGAGATTGGGGCTGGGTGATGGTTTGCCCCAGAAAAAGTATGTGCAATCACAGAGCAGCAATGATTTAGAGATTATGGCAAATCACAACATATAGCCGGCATCTTTGTTCCAATATTAGCAAATGTGGCTGCTCTACAGCATCCACTAGGAGTTTTGCCTGTGGGGAGGCTGTATGGCCTCTGCCAAATGCCCTCCATGCAGGGGAACAACTTCTCTGCATGTGGCCCACAGACCCCTTGGACCTCACTGCCTGCTCCTTCTTCCCCACTAGAGCATGACCAGGTGTGAAGCTCCAGAATTTAGAACTCTATGCTCCCCTTTTTATAGAGTCCTAATGATATTGAAACCCACTCTTTTCTTCCCATCAATGATGCTGAGAAGCAGATATCTTGTTCAGTCCCTTGTAAGTGTTTCCACTCTTTCTTTTTCTCTCAGCTACTTTCAGGCAGAGTACTTTCCCAGTACTCTCCCAATGTGCCTCACTCTCCCCCCCCTTTCTCTGTCCTCTCTCCACAAAAGCAGCCCCCTACCCTCTGCAGCTTCTCTCTCCCCCAGTTCACCTCTCTGCATCATTTACCTGCCAAGTTCTGTGGTTCAAGTTATGCAGACTGTTGTGTTAATCCTCAGATCAATTTCCTAGGTGTGCAAAATGGTTTGGTGCTGATCTAGCTGCATTTCAGGGATGAGAGAAGCCATGCTTCTCTGCCATGTTGGCCCACAGCTTCAACATTATTCTTAAAATTCCAAATGATAATGACCCAAATTGTCCAACAACAGTAAAATTAAGTATCTATTTATACAATAACATACAACAATTACAATGAGTGAACTAATTCTATGTTAAACAATATGGTTGACTCTCACAAACAACATCAATCTTTAAAATACAGAGACAGAGAACTACATACCTATGGATCCATTTATATAAAATGCAAAAAACAAGCAAATTTAGAGTATGGTGTTAAAAGTCTGGATGGTAGTTATTGTTGGGGATTAGACAAGGTTGGTTACTGAGGGGGATACAAGAGTAAGGCTTCTGGGGGTTGGAACTGTTTTGAGCTGGCTGGTGATTACAGCCATGATTTTTTTGTTTGTTTACTGAAATGTTTTTTTTAATGCTGTATTTTAAATGTTTATTTATTAAATGTGCAAGTGCACAAGCAGGGGAGGGACAGAGAGAGAGAGAGAGACACACAAAATCTGAAGCAGGCTCCAGGCTCCAAGCTGTCAGCACAGAGCCTGACAGGAGGCCTGAACCCATGAATCATGAGATCATGACCTGAGCCGAAGTCAGATGCTAAGCCAACTAAGCCACCCAGGTGCCCCCATGAATTTTTTGATGTCTACTTAGCTAAGTTGTCCACTTAGATTTTGTATACATTTCTATATGTTTGTCATACTTAACAATAAAAAAAAGTTAAAGTGAATATCCTTTAACCCAGCAATTTACTTCCAAAAATTTAACAAAGAGTATAACCCACATTGATGTATGGTATAAAAAGATATTTGTTGCAATGTTGTTGATATGGTGAAAAATTGGAAACAATATAAAGAGTCAACAATACAGTATTGGATCAATAAATTAGACTATATCCCCCTAGTGGATATAACACATCTATTAAGATTGTTGCTCCAGATCTGTGTTCATATTGAAAGATGTCATGTTATATTAAGAAAATGGCTTATAAAATAGCACAAGCAATTGAACTCTAATTCTGGAAACACATGCATAGAAAATTATGGTAAAATAACCTGTATGTTAATAATTGTTATCCCTATAGAGAATTTTGGACACTGCTTCCCTAATTACTCTGCAAATATAGATTACTAAGGTTATATATAATAATATCTACCACATACTGAACAATAACTGTGTGAAAAATATTGAGAAAGATATAAAATGTATTTTTTCTTATTTAATCTTCATAAAAATCCAGCAGGATAAGTACAATTGTCTGCATTTTTCAGCTAAGGAGACTGAGTTAAACAAAATACACAAGATGGAATAACAGGAAGTGGTCAAAGTCTGTTTAAAAAGTCTGCTTTTTAACTAGGGTCTGCCTGGCTCCCAACAAATGCTCCATTCCACCACATCACATAACAAGATTGTAGTAAGAGTAAGTTTGGGGGAACCTGGGTGGCTCAGTCAGTTGAGCAATCAACTCTTAATTTCAGCTCAGGTCATGATCCCAGAGTCAGAAGATGGAGCCCCACACCAGACTCGGTGCTGAGAGGGGAGCCTGCTTATGAGTCTCTCTCCCTGCTCTGCCCCTCTCCCCTAGTCTCTGTCTCTGTCTCTCTGTCTCTCTGTCTCTGTCTCTCTCTCTCTCTCTCTTTATATATACATATATATAAAACATTATAAAAGAGTAAGTTCCATCATCAGAATTTGAACCTGAATCTCTTCATTCTGTTTCAAAGCAAGAATTTCTATAAGTTCATAAAGCAGCACACAAAAACCAACTAAAAAATAAAACCTTACCAGATACTGAATGGGATATAAAGATATATGTATACATATATAATAGCTGCTACCACTTATTAAATGATCACCACATGCTAAGTACTTGCAAGTATTATCTCATCTTAACCTTATTGTCCTTCAGTAGATTGGCTGTATTCATGGCCCCAACTCTTCTCTCTCCACATTCTTTGCAGGTAACTTTGTACTGTCCTCGCATTCTGACTTCAGGCTCAATCCTGTGATCTGCCTTGGCTGCTAGAGTATTAGCAGCCATAAAGCAATCAGAGGCTTGAAAAGCACTTCTGTGTTTCTGCTTGCTATTCTTGCCCTCTGTGATCACCGTGACGTGCAAAACTAGCCTGCTAGTGGATGAAAGACACGTGGAGTGCAGCCAGTCGCCCCAGTCACCCCAGATGAGGCCATCCGGGATTGGCCAGTCAATACCCAGAGAAGTGATCAAGTCTAGCAAACATCATCAGTAGAACTGCCTCAGGAACATCAGTATGATTCCAGACATATGAGCAATAAATATTTCAGGCTACTGAGGTTTTGTGCTTATTTGTTACACAGCATTATTGTAGCAAAAGCTAACTGATAAAAACCCTGGATGGTAAATAGAATTATTATTATTCCTATTTTACATGGGAGGAAACTAAGGCTCGAAAAATCACATAGCTAGTAAATGGTGGAGCCAGGATTTGAACCTAGGTCTGTCTTAACCCAGAGGAATCACTTTTATAAACTGTATATATACATAGCCTGTACAAATGCACTCCCAGGTACAATTTTAAATGGAGCTCCAGTAATGTGCGTGTGCATGTGTGTGCGTGCATACAAATGTGCACACAAGTCTTTCTCCACAGCTGCTCACTGACCAAAAATTTAAGATTTGGAAGCAGTATTTCTGACTAACTCGAATATCTGAGCCACATTTAGCACTTTTAAAAAGCTGACTGATCATAATCCTTGTAGTTTAAACCAACAATTCTGTGCATGGGTACTCTGCTATTTTTTTCTCTCTCTCTCCTATACTCTCTCTTCCATAGTCCACAGGCATTTAATTTCACACAGATGCCGTCCATGCTGACATGTATTCCAATATTAATTTGTGTGCTTCAAAGATTTATCCTAAAAATGCTGATGACACCAATAGAAGATGTAAAACCTGACCTTCACTTACACAATGATTGGCATTGACTATAATTCCTTATGAGATTTCACATAATCAACATGCTGATGTGTGCAGCTAGAGTACATAATCAGTTCTGTATCAAAAATCACCTTGCAGTTGGGGAAAGGAAGAAAATTTTCATATTATATGATCAGGAGAAATAGGTATTAGATAAACAGCCAACTTTCAATAGTCTCTGTTAAGATACACAGGGATAATACATTGATAAATGATATATATTTGCTTCCTCACCAGAAATACTCAAAATATAGGGATCAAAGAGCAGAGGGCTCACTAGGTGGTTTGGGGCCAGGTGCTGTAGCCTAGAATCCCACCCCCCGCCCCCGCAGAGGAAAGCATAGAATGTGGACAAGTAACAAGAGGGGCATCTGGAGATGTGACATCCAGTCCCAACCCCACCTGAGATGGATGGGTGTGGCAGGCATCTTCCTCTGCTTCCCAGACCACTCTCCACCCTCTCCCAACCTAGAGGGTGGACTCAGTGCCAACAGGGTGGTGCCAAGAAGTGTGGACTTCTTGCCTCGGGCTTCCATGTGGGTTCGCTGGAGAGAGGGCTCTGGAAACAAATCAGTGGGATGAAGGAGAGGGAAACATGAGCATTTGTTCCCCTGCCTTTCCACCTGGTGTGTCACGAAGGGGTGGCGGTATCAGTTCACAAAGTTCTCAGATGCTTTCAGGTGGCCCCTTCCACACATCCCCCCCAGCTCAGGGTTCTGCTAATCACTAGGTCTGTTCAGACCTACAAGGAGTAACAGCCCCACTACTGATAGCTCTAGAATTCTGCATTTCCTCTTCTAATTTTTCCCTACACCATGTGCAAACTTTTGTAAGTAATGTCCTCATTAAGCCTACCTTGAATTACCCCGTTTTGAGTGAGCTGGGACTGAACTACTCTGTGACCCTAGGGATCTTCTCTCACTGGTACCATCTTCCTGACCTATAGGATCAAGAAAATCTCTCCTTTAACAGAGGGTGGGTAGATCTTCTTTTTTAAAGATCTTAATGCCAACATCCTTTAAAGGGTTAAATGCTATAGAATGTAAAGATACTATCATGTCAAGTCCAGTTGATATTTTAAAGCCTCATTGGGTTTACAGAAAAGAACTGTAGGAGAAGAGATGAAAGTGCAAGAAGTATATGAACAAACCTATAGGGTCCAATGTGCAAAAAAGCAAGGGAGGGGTGAGAAGAACAGAAATTAGACTTCTTTTGAACTACCAGCCTTGGGGGGATTGCTTGTGACTGTGAATCAGATGTCCTAGCCACCTTCTGACTTTCTGCTCCTTTTCTTTATCATCTCCCACTTGAGCCTGCTCAGGAAAGTCTTCGCTTTGTTGACAATTAAGGGATGTTAGACTTGCTGACATAAAAGATGGATATATCTTGTGCTAAAAAACCTGGATGAAAGTGAAAGCTTTGCTGGGATCGATACTTAGGGACACTATATCCCACAGTCCCCCTGGCTCCCTCACCTGATCTAAGGGCTTGATCTGTGTCCCTAAAACTGTGCCCAACTGGGCCTCTCACATTATGTTAACTGACACAGGGCTGTCCATTCTTAATAACGTTTATTTATTTATTCAGCCTTACTCATTAGATACCCACTGTGTGCCAGGAGCTCTTCTAGCCAGTGGTGAACACAGAAGACAAGGTTCCTTTCTCTGAGAGCTTATATTCTAGTGGCATAGTCCTATGGGATATGTATAATTTTAAAAGAAAGTCTTAGCAGGGTTAATATGAAACCACAAATGCTGATTTATGATATCCTTTCCATACATGCACAAAGTAAAAGGCTAATTATTATTCAAAAATAGAATTTCAGATCCCTAAATCTAACCCCAAAAGCCTCATGTTCCCATTTCACCCACTCCCCACACAGAGAAATTACAAATGAGAAACCTGTGTGACCTTTGACAAACATCACAACCTCTCTGTTCCTTAGTAAATGGCAGAACCAGCCCTAGATTCCGGGCCTTCCGAATCCCACCATGTTGCATCCCTAAGAGCTGACTTCTCCTCCCGGTGTTCCCCTGCTCCTGTCACCCTGTGGCAGCTGGGAGACCATCTTATCATAGAAAGGCCTCTCTAGTCGAGGTCGGAGCCTTCCTACAAATCCTGTTGTTTTCCCTAGTAAACTATTTCCCTCTCCTTCTCAGGCTTTCCAAGGAAGCTTCTCAGGACGTCAAGGCCAGGCTGGTCACCCCACCCCCATTACGTGAATCTGCAGTAAGCCACCCTCCCCCACCCCCATGGGCATTGCCCATCATTCACAATTACTAATTCCTGATTGTTCTGCCCCACTGGACTCTAAGGTCTGTAGGCCCGGAACCCGCTCTCCTCTGTGCCCAGCAGATGGCAGGCCTGCTAAAAGAATTTGGGAATAAATGAAACTCCTATTTAATTTATAAAGGAAATCAGTGAGAAAACTGGAATGTGTTCACAGAAATTTACATGAAAGAAAACTCTGAAGAATGCAGCAGTTCTACACCTTAATGTTTTAAGTAATAATAAATGTGATCATGTTTTTGAATAAAAGAAAACAGAAGGCTACCCGCCCTACTCTTGCTGTGTGAGGAGCTAGCTTCTCCTTCCCACTCTTTTCTCCCATTCTCTCAGAGCAGCCCAGCCTGACATCACTCCCCACTCTGTGCCAGTAGTAATTAACACAAAACAGTCCCCTTCCTTCCCTTCCTCCAGAACAGTGCAGAAAATGTGTCTCCCAGCTTAGGAAAAAGCAATTTCCTCAGCAAATCTAAAAGAAAGAAGAATAGAGGATTCAAAAGGAGGGAGCCTTTTCCCTCCAAGGCCCAGGGCTGCACAGTCCTCAGGGTGGAGGAAAGACTACAGAGGAACACAGATGGCATGCTGGCAGGTCGATGAATTAATGTGATTGCGTCCCGGTAACGTTTCAAGTGAGATATTCATGTAATTCATGCAAATTCAGAAATAATTGAGGTTCATGTTTCTAGGATAAAGTCATGGCATTTTGCTTTTACCTGATCTACCCCCCAAAAAGGGTCATTTTTATTATTCTGTATTCAATTATTCATAACCACACGCTCATGGATTTTAGAACCATAAAAGGTCAGCCCTCTTTGATTCTGCAATTGTTTTCCTCTGAAGTCAGGAAGCGGCGCATGAATATGCAGGCGCACACACCGACGCCTCCCTCACTGTTCATTAACAGTGTGTTCACTGTATATTTCAAAGTCAAACAAATAATACCTGTCATGAACATGAATTTTTAATATCTCCTATATTTCATTTTAAATGAAATGTCAAAATGATGGAAAATATTTCCATGGAAGTTTGGAAAGGGCAGCGGCGCACCAGCAGTGCCTTGTGAAATTCAGCGCTGGAGCGAAAGCGTTGTGGAAGCCATACCACTGCCCCTGGAATCAGATTGGTTTTTGGTATTTCACTGCCTTTGTTATTCCTGGGAAATGTCAACGTGAAATCTGTTTGCCGAGTCGATATGCCTCCGGGGCTGATGGGACCCACTATCCTCTTTTCATCTGAAAACGGACTCCATTTGTTTATAGCCTGTTCAATTCCCTGCTTTTTGGCTCGACCTGCATTTTATTTGTGCATGATGTTCCGCTTGGCATATGTGCCATGTGTCCCTCTTCCTTCTTTGAACACCACTTCCCATTTTTAATGGCAGGGAAATCAAACAGCTCTGACCGCCCTTTTCTCTCCAACCCTTAATCAGAATTTCTTAATTTCAAGCTCCCATCTATTTCTCCCAGAAATAGCCTATTTCTTTCCCTAGAAATTGTTCTCTGGAGATTGGTATAAGCCAAGGTCAGAACGCAGCTGAGATGAGGTAAGGAAATAAGGGCTCACGGTGGCAAGAAATGACCAGGAAGGTCTATAGCAAAGTGTCTCAACCTCAGCACACTGATATTTGGAGCCAGATAATTCTTTGCTTGGCCGGGGGGGGGGGGGGGTGTCCTGTACATCAGAGGACATTTAGCAGCATCCCTGGCCTGTCCCCACTAGACGCCAGTAACACACACCCACTTGCAGTTGTGACAACCCAAAATGCCACGAGACATGCCAAAAGTGTCCAGGAGTGGGGTTGGAGGTGGGGAGGCCAGTTCAAATTCCTCCCACCCACAGGAAACCACTGATCTACAGGTGTAACTACAAATGACTTTTCTCCTCTCAGCATTACAGAAGGCAGGTGCCCCAGGAGCTCCCGCAAGCTGCACCAGAACTAAGACATGCAGCCTCTCAGCTACCCTGAGAAGCAGAGGTTTTCGGTTCTCCACCACCTGGAGATTCAGCCAGGTACCCGTGGCCTGAGACTATGGCTGTGACCCCTACTCTTTTGGCCAAAAGCAATTTTCTGGTCTCCAACCTAGTAACATGTATCCTATCACATACGAGGCTATTATTTTAACCTATTTGTGTGGCCCTACCCTTCCACTGCCCCGGTCCTCTCCAGAAAACACCAGCCTGTCCACTGTAAGGCTCTTCTGCCTAATCCTGAGGAGGTGGGAGGATAGGGTGGGGCAAGAGCAAGGAAACTGGGGATGATGATTTGTGTCCTCTTCATGGTGTTCAAGACATATAAGCAAAGGACCTGGGTTAACCTCTTGTGTGACCTGTGTATTTTCCCCCTGAAAAAACTAGCTGCTCTGGAACTGAACCACATGGGTTATGGATTTTATAATTATGACACTTTTATTTGGATGGAATTTAATTTATGCAATGAATCTTTGGAAAACGTTGTCTCAGATGGAGTAGAAAAAAGAGATACTGTAATCCCCATTTTACTGTCAGGAAACGGACTCCCAAGAAGTCCAAGAATACACTGTACATGAACTTCAGCACCCCTCAGTCCCATTTCCAAGTCTGCTTAAAAGACCACTTGGAAAAAAAAAAAAAAAGACCACCTGGGAGCTAAACGTTTCTTGGCACACAGGAGCCAAACGTTCCCTGAGCTTGTGATATCTTTTCTTGTGCTTTTTAAATGGTCTGTTTATAATATATACTAAATAGGTATGTCTAATGTGCTGGAAAAGTTCTCATTTCCATAAGAAGAGAAGATTCAGTCTTGGCAGCCTCAGTTTACCATTAGTATACTCTTTCACTGGGACGATATGCTGGAAAGCCTGCTGCCATTCCAATGGGCAGACTTACAAGAGAGGAGAAGGCTGAGGGATGTGGTGATGAGTGATATTAGGACCCTGAGCCACACCTGGATCTCCAAATACCAACACTTCATTAAGAGTTGGCCTGGGGTATAGGAACCAGCACAAGAGAAAAGAAGGTTCTATAGCAGATGTTTTGTCCAAGCTTCAGTGAGCTAACTCCACAACTGAATGTGATTTTCAGGGGTAAAATTAAAATTAAAAAAAAAAAAGGCACAGACTCCCTCCTCCCTTCAACACATCCCAAAAGGGAAGAGAGATGCTCAAGAATATCATTTTCAAATTATTCCACTACCATGTATTGCTTTCTGAGAATCAGGAGATAGGTTCTAGTCCAGCCTTTGCAACTGACCTTGATCAAATCATGTCTTGCATACACTCTATATATGAGATATAGAAAAGGTAATGCCCACTCCAGCTGTCTCACAGAGAGGGGCATAAATTAATGTCAGATGTAAAGGCACTTGCAAAGAGTAAGGTATTTTATAAAGCACAATGATACTGCCGAGAGAATGAGGAACTGACTTTCAGAGGAAAGGAGAGCGATGCTATGTCGACCACTACAGTGGGTTGAATAGTGCTCCTCTAATCTACGAGCACCAAGGAACTAAAAGTGGAAATAAGTTCTTTACAAATGTAATTAAGGTAAGAATGAAGATGGGATCACCCTGAATCCAGTGAGAATGTCCTAATAAGAACCAGAAAGGACACAAAGACACAGAGAAGAAGGTGGTGTGAGGAGGGAGGGAGGGATCAAAGGGATGCATCTATAAGCCAGAGAACACTGAAGATTGGAGGGGAAGAACCGAAGCAAAGAGGGAGCCTGGGGCTGTTTGTCCCTCAGAGCCTTCAGAAGGAATCAGCCCTACCAACAATTTGATTTCTAACGTCTGCCCTTCTCAACTGTGAGAGGACACATTCTACTGTTTCAAACTACCTAGTCCATGGTCATGAGAATGGAAACCCTTAGGAACTAATACCCTTTGTATCTAAGGGACTTGTACTTTGATGTTCCCTCCAATTTGGGAGGATTGTGCCAGACTATCCCTAGCCTCATTATGTGTGTTGAGGGTGGCCACTAACAAACCTGACAGTCCCTAGAATCAGGGTCATGCATAAATAAAGGAGGCTTGCTCTTTCAGCCAAGTAAGGATCACAATTAAACAGCCACAAGCAGTAGTCTGAGAGTGCTACAGGTTTGGAGGAAGGGTTTCCCTAACTTCTAGATCTCCAGCATGTGAGCGTCCTCCCCGGCATGCACTGGACCAACGGGTCCAGAGAGAGACTCCACGGTCCCCATAGGAGAGCTAGACTCCAAGCAGAATCCCAACTGTACAGTGCCACACACTTCCTTGTGCACAGGCACCTTTCGGAATTCTTGGAACCAATCCACAATGGTACATGTGCGTGTTCTTCCCCACACAACTCCGCTACTATGAGTGGCTATGAGATTTTTCTGTACCCGAACAACATGGCCTCACACAGAAAGGGTGAAATAAGACTTATTCTGCATGAGAAGTCAGTGCAAACGGCAGGAAGAGGTAAGCGTTTACTTAGCAACCGGTCTTTGCAGGAAACTGCATATGCACCAGCATAGTGCCTAGAATGTAGTAGAAAGTCTGTGGCAATGGAACCACATAAAAGAGAAATACCAAGAGACCAGGGCTGGAGGGGGTGGTTGGGAGGCACGGTGGCAGGAGCAGGAGTCACAGAAACTGTACGTGGAGGGAGAAACGCAGAGCACCCACAGACAGCAGGATAACGCAGCAGATGGTAAATGAAGATGATGAAGAAAACAGTCAAGAGACTCAAAGTCTCCTGTGTCAACAAGGCTACAAGAGAACTGGTTCAGGTGATGAGCACCTCAACGGTTAAAGGTTCATCAAGAAGGAAAATTAAAATCCTCTACTCCTTCTAGAAACAAAAGTCTCCCTCTTGATTTAATGATTTAAAGAACAGTTCCATTGGGAGGCAGTCAGCTGCCACTCATCAGCATAGCCCACAGGGACAGATGCCATTCAGCAGGACAGTGAGGCTCTCGCAATGGCTGGCTACCAGGGCTCAGAGAATGTGGGAGATGCTGTGTCCACAGGGACACCTGATCTTTCCCTAAGGACTTCTATTGTAAATCCCCCACCCAATCATATGTTTTGAGAATAGCTTTGATCACCAAACGAATGACACATGACTATTGTTTCCCCCATTTTTCTATTAACTACTGATCTACCTTAGGATCATACAGAGCTTCTGATCCGTGTTGGGTATTCACTGTTCCCACACTCAAGCAATAGAATTCTAGGCAAAAGCAAAGAGCCATGTGTTCTTGCCAGCCCATATACAGCTATTTCATAGTGCAATGCATGATTTCGAGCTGACTTTCAGAGATTAAAAAAAAAAAAGTTCACAGAGTCACAGCATAATAGCACTGACCTCCAGGTCAAAAGATCCTAGGGTGGAAACCACTGATTAACTCTGGTTTCGTCTAGAAGCTGTCTGACCCCTGTTAAGCCTAGAGAGGGGTTACCCGCAATCCCCAGTCTCTGTGGCTTTTCCCCTTACTGTCATCTCCCTACCAACTCTCCCACAGTTATCTAGTATCTTCCTATCATGTCAGAACCTTGATCAGTTCATTCTTTTTCCTTTTGGATAACACTATGACATAGATCAAATAACACTACAGAATAATACAAGAGTTACTCAAATTCTTAAAACCTGGATATGTTTTCTATATAATAATCCTATTTTTTCAGTGTATAATTACAGACAGTGTCTCAGTATTCAGGTACAAAAAATGTCCCATTTTAGTTTTTTTCAAGATTAGTTCAAGTCCAGCTTTACCTTCCAGAGCTCCCCATTCTCCTTTGGTTAGTTCAAGAACCCCAGGAGCTTACACAGCTCAGAAAGAAAGCCCCACCCACTTCCTCTCTGGGCAGGGAGGACCCTGGTCGAGGTTCAGTTCTGGTTGCCTTATCTGCCCTTGCTTTCCTCTGTCTCTCAGTGGTGCTATAGAACCTTCTTCAGACACTGCAGGTTGGTACAGCTTTGCCCAAGTAGATGCCACCTCCATTTCCTCCACAATGAGCAATCTGGGCTCCAAACACCACCACGATCAGTTATCAACGCCTTTAGAGCCCAAGTGGTCGTTCTCTGACTCCTGCTGCCTCGGAAGTGACATGCCAGCGTGAGTCCACACCCACCCACCCATTCATCTTTGTAGGACTTGCCCCTCCTCTCCCAAGGGCACCGTTTCATCCCCCTGAAACCAAAGTGTCCTGCCATTACCTTAATAAGATTGTCGAAACACAGAGGCCTGTTTAGCCCTGTGAGGGTGCGGGGTGAAGAGAAAGAGGAGGGCGGTGAGCAAGGAGGGATTTCCTTCCACCTCTGCCTCGTGAAGTCACACGGACAGCGCAGCTTCAAGCCACAGCAGTGAAAAGCAAAACCAAAGTTGTTTTCAGTAAGGGGCAAGCACACGCGAGCGTGCACACACACACACACACACACACACACACACACACACACACACAGTGGGTATGGACATCCTACTGCCCCAACTTTATACAATTTCAAGTGAAATTATTTATACATTTTTAAATTATAAATATTTATTCGCTGTAGGAATTTAGAAAATAGAGAAAATGAAAATAGCCATATGTCACTCTATAGATTCAATAAGATAAGGAGGCATAGACTAGTATAAAGAAGATCAAAATGGGATTTTCCATTGAGGCCACGCTAAGGAGACTGCCACCGGACAGCAGGACTGTTGTGATTCCTGTGTAAGTGTACAGTCCCTCACCCATAATTCCAACATCCAAAACCAGAATTTTTTTCTGCAATTCATTTGGCATAAAATCCTGACCTGACTGACATGGGGCTATTTATAGTCTTTGTTTACCTTACTTAGTGTGAATATTCATATTTTGCTATAGAAATATGGGTATGTTTGAGATTATTAGGTGCTTTCCCAAATGGTACTAAAAGTATTCCATAATATGCATTTCCAAAAGTCAAACAATTGTGAATTCTGAAATCTATCTGCTCCAAGTTTTGCAAAAAGAGGTGTAAGCCTGTAATATCACAGTCTCTGGGGCGCCTGGGTGGCTCAGTCGGTTAAGCATATGACTCATGATTTCACCTCAGGTCATGATCTCAGAGTTCATGAGTTTGAGCCCCACTTCAGGCTCCATTCTGACAGAATAGAGCCTACTTGGGATTCTCTCTCTTTCTCTCTCTCTCTCTCTCTCCCTCCCTCTCTCCCTCCCTCCCTCCTCAGCCCCCCCTTAAATAAAAAATAAACAAAAGCAGGATATTGTTTTAACACCGGGTCATCTCAAAAGAGCTAAAATGTAAACAATTAAAATGCAAGCCGTTTTATCACCAAGATTCATGCACTATAAACATTCTTCTCTCATCTCTAAGCTCCTCTTACCACTAAAGGATCTTGGAGTGAGATTCAGGGACAGGAGGAGAATGAAGGCTTAAAAGTCAGAGATGGAGTGAGGGTTAAAGACATCACTTTATTTTTTTTTATGTTCAATAGCTATTTTTTATGGTCACAAATAGATATGAATATCACTACAGCAACCAAATGGCTATTTCAAAATGTCATGAACCCCATGAAAGAAAGACGGAAATCTTTATAGCTACTAAAGGAGAAATTGCGGCTGCTCCCAGGAGGTCTAAGACCTCAGAGAGATAAATGGCACCAAGGAGTCTGGCCAGTGAGACCCCGTAAGCCCATAGGGCAGACCTGGAGAGCCACAGGCCTGCTTTGTTTAGATGACACAGCATTAATCTTTATAGGCTTTATTTTCTTGTGTTTAATATGACTAGCTTGCCACCATTAAAACTTGGAAGTTTTCACATTAATACCTTTGTATCTGTCTTCTTTTGACGAATCTAAACACCTGGAAACACTGGGCCCACATTCATGCATGGCGAAAATTGTCTTGCGCTGAAGACCAGCCATTGCCCCATTTTAGGCAGGCATGATCTGTCCATTATCACCACAATCCCCATATTCCCCTGGGACCTCCACATGGTCCTGGCCAGCATTTGAAAGTGAGACACAGGCTATGGCCACCACCTCCGGGGAACCTGCCAGGAATTCTGAGATGCACCAGTGACACACTGGAGTTACACATGACTACGACACAGTAGGGACAAGCCAGTCTTTCTGTGCAGAGAGAGTTGATGACTTTGCTCCAAAGGACATGTCTGAGCAACGATGACTAGTAAAATGACCAAGGAAATCACAAAGGGAAGCACTGAGCAGAACTGAGAAGCCAATGAGGGGTCCGGCGTTGGTGAAATTGCGATGTTGGGGAGCAATGGACGCCGGGACTCTTAGCTGAAAACAACCTCTGGGAACTACTAAGATAATTATTTTCACTAATGAGAAGTCTGTTCCTCTTCTCCCAGCGAGACACAAACATCCCTAAAATTTATAGTACACCTACTAAGTACAGGTGTTTCACATATGTCACCTCATTTACTATTTACAACATCCCTGAGAGGCAGATATTATTATGGTGATTTTAGAAATGAAGAAACTGAGCCCTAGAGATTTTAAATAACTTACTCAAGGATATTAGCTTACAACTGTTGTAACTGAGATTCAAACAGGCTTTTATGGGGATGCCTGGGTGGCTCAGTCAGTTAAGCATCTGACTCTTGATTTCGCAAAGGTCATGATCTATCTGTCAGTGAGTTCGAGGCTTGCGTCAGGTTCTGTGCTGACACAGTGAAGCCTTCTTGAGATTCTCTGTCTGTCTCCTTCCCTCTCTCCCTCTCTCTCTCTCTCTTCCCCTCCCCTGCTTGCACCCTTCCCCCCACTCAAAATAAATAAGCTTAAAAAAAGTAGGCTTTTATGACCCCCCAAATTAGTTCACTTTTCATTATATCACTAGACCAAAAGCAAATGTTTACCTTTGCCCACCCAGAAAGTAATCTTCCATTGAGGTATTTTAACTGTTAACTCTCCTCTTAATAAAAATTACTCTCAGGACCTGACATAGGTCAGTTATACCTTCATATCATTTTAAGTCATTTGGAATCTCAACAGACTCCACTTTGGGTGAAAAAAATGAAAGATTTTTTTCACCCAAACAAAAGGAGATTAACAGGGAAGAAGAGCACTTCCTGGTGTCACTGAAGCCACATTAGCCTTGTTTAACCATACTTAAGTCTTTGCCAAGCTTGCAAATATGATCTGGGAGGCATGCTCAGGGGCCATGTGGCGTTTTCTCTCTTATGCCCTGATCAGGGCAGTCACAACCTGCTGGCAAAGAGTGTGGAGAAGGATAAAGCATTGATTTTCCAGACAGCACAAAAATCTCTGGCAACTAGGTACCTACCGCATGATCTCAGAAAACCCAATTAGTAATAGGAGTATATGAACATCATTTTGTTTTGATTAGATTTCACTTTAATTTAGATTTTGTTAAAGCCACAAGGGAGCACAGAAGCAGTCTCGTGAAATAAACGAGTCAGTCTTAGTTTTATTTTTCATGTTTGCAAGCCAGGATTGTTGGCAAATCTTATCAGTCAGGCGGCAAATTACCAGGAACTGCATTAAAAATGTGTATAGTCATTTTCATTTTTGAAAGATTCAAGACTATAAATAATTAAATGCATTAGACATCTGTTATTTATGAGCTGAAATGACAGTTTTAATTTAGTTCTTCATTTAGCTGAGCCTGACGTATTGTGACTCTGAAAGAAAACACAGGAAATATCTAAAAATGACATCTTTCGGATGCCGTGGTGACCATGGGCGCAGATCAAAGCCCGGTTATTTTCACTTCCCTTCAAGGCCTGTCAAGACACAATCTTCATTTGTGACCTTGTCTTGTCTGTCCTCAGGAATTCTGATTGGCTAACAGACCAGCCTCGCATCTGCTAGCTTCCCAACGTAAATCAGGCAGCTTAGTAGGAGCTGGGAACATGCTCCCAATTAATTATACATGGGGAACGAAGTCACTAGATCAGATCTACGGTCCACTTTAGGGAAATGCCAAAGAATTCAAACCACCTGCCTTTGCCTTTTCCTACACTAGAGATGTTATTTGGGTTTCCCAAAGATGTGCAAACCTCATGGATTATGGAAAGGAAGAAGCTAGAAACAGATGCAGGAGTCGTGATTTGGAAGCCAAGGGACAATATGTTAATAATTAAGATGCACTGCAGTCACTAACTATAGTCAGAAACTGATGAAATCGTTTTTGGAAATGTAGGCTCCCTAATCACACAGCCCCACAAACGCACACACAGCAGCCATGTGCCCTGTGACAATATGCCCTTGGATTCCTGGCTCAGAGGAAGTGCAATTGTCTGCAGCGCGGAGCATTCCAAAACTGCAGTGAGTCCCGAAGTGACCCCGGCCTCTGGGGACAGGGAATCACAACACCTTGGCCTCCGTCAGAGCCGCTGGAAGTGTACCAGGTCACAGCACCCGGGCTCAGCCAGCTAAGAAGTGCGCCATTTGATCGAGCACAATGAGCATTGGTCACAGGCTGCAGGTTGGAAAATAAAAATTGAATGTTAGCTAACTGATTCCAATCCGCAGACTGATTGAGCAGTTTGCAGTTTGTCGATTTTAAACAATTTGCCTTGTGAATTTTTGTCTGTGTGCTTGTGTTTCATGTGTGTAAGGCTTAAGGCGCTAGGAGTCCTGGTTGGAAGAGACTAGCACAGAATCGGGTGAATTCTGAGTGCCCAGAATTGCTTAACCAACTAATATGGGTGTATGGTTTCAGGATGACTTGCAACCACATTCTCTTTGGGGAAAGGTGGATTAAAGTGGTGTTTTTTCCGATATACAAAATATAAATCAGGGAGCAAACCAGTGCTTTCCAGCAGATATGGTGCACATGGGAAACGACTCCCCTGGCTCCCCGGTCCTGCGAGTTTCCAAACCCCCAACTGGGACCACCTGGCCCCGGAAGTCACAGAAAGAGAAGGACCACTGGGCGCTCAGAGACTCACATCTGTGGAGTCTGGGGCTGCTCCTGCCCCAACCTTCTTCTTGCCTTGCTTCTCACAACAAAAACCTGCCTTACATCTATCAAGGTCCATGTTTATCCCCAGAACTCCTGAATCCTTGCCTTGCTTCTTCTCCTGTTCTTTGGGAGCTGGAATCAGCCTTGCTTGTTGCCCAGAAACTGCTGCCAATAATGAGGTCAGACTCTGTAATGCACCAGCCTGCATACCTGCCAGGCCCTCCTGAGGCTCCCCAAGCCACCTGCCAGGACAGTTACCTCCCAGGGGCTGTTTCCACTCCTCTCCTCCCCTGCCCCGCCCAGCTGGGTCCCCCAGCCTCCAGGGCTGGTCCATTCTCACTAAGACTGCTCAGATCTGTTAAGGAGGCATTTAGCTTTTCCCTCTGCTCCATCCAACAAGCTTGATTGACAGCTTTTCAGGGATTTCTGACTTCCCCAGCTGCTAATCCTGCTCCTCACCCAGCTTGGTATTCCCCTGCTCAAATTAATCTAGGCAGGAGCTGATTTGGCTTGTAACGTGAGGTTAATTACGGAAGTGATAACATATCTAAATAAAAATGAGCTACTCGATTTTAAAAATCCAAATTAAAATAAAACCAGAAGGAAATCATTTTGGTTATGAACCACAACCCCAGTTCCCACCTCTTGTGGGCACTTCTTCCAAGACAACTTGTCCTTTCCGGCAGGGCTGGCTTCGTGGACATACAACTTGAGCAGTCCCTCAGGGCCCTGCGCACAGAAGGACGCTGCACTTCGTTTAATGCACTGCTGTTCCTGCCTAGAAATTCTTAGTGTACCTTTGAATTTGGTTTCAAAAGTGAAGCCTAAGGGACAATGGAGCATGCGCCTGAGCAGAGGCAATCAACGGGCTCAGTCTGCATATCCTCTATGGGTCCTCGCTGCCCCTCAGCACAGAGCATTCCTGATGCCCCGTGAGCACAGAAGTTGTGTGGACCCATGATGCACCAGTGAGACTCAAAGTGACTACAAGGTACATGTTACATCTACAACTAAATATGTGGGGACACCATGGCCCAGAGCGGCCACACGTTTTATTCAAACCAGAACTTGCTTTGAACCCAGAAAGAAGACAAGGATGCTCCAGGAAAGAGGAATGGCCAAGGAACCCTATCACATCCTTTATTACTTGTGTTACTTACATTCCTGCCAGTAACATGCAACCACTCCCACTGAGCATGATGACATTAAAGAGAAAGAAAAGATAGGGCAATCCCTAGTTCCCTTCCTCTTACTACTTAGTAAGGAAGAGGTAGAGCATGTTGGTACAATGTGCATGTACCAAAAAGTGAAATAGAAACAGTTGAGTTAGTTCTGTGTGGTGTTCCCCCTGTTCTGGTCAGGACAAAATACATATTCATGTTATTTTGCATGAAATGCAAATTGTGGAATTTTGGTGGTTCTACATAGGAGTTGAATGCTCTTATATTTGCTTTTAAAACTGGCATTGCATAATATGAAGCTGAACAGTAAAATCTATGCTAATAATCTCATATTTCAACTTGACAGGACTTAAAAAAACATTAAATGGCAAACAAAAAATCATCAGAAAATATTTTAAAAATATATTAAATCACCATGACAAGTGAGGGAGAGACATCAAGAGAAAAGAAAAAGCTTTGTATTTTAGTACTTTTAACATCACTATTTCCTGCTTTCTGAACAAGAGGGCTCACATTTTCATTCTGCACCAGGTCCCAGAAATGATGCAGTTGTGAGCAGGCTAACTGGGCGTGCAGGGAGGACCGTCCTTATGCAACCCACACGGCAGGAGGGCAGTGAGCGGCCCTGGTCTCCAAGCCTGCATGCTCATCTCTGTGTGTGCGTCTTCCTTCTGGGATCCCAGTGCTTTGGCTCTTCCACCCCAGTGCTGAGTTCCAACTCTGACCTAATGGACTGGCCTTGAGCTCTATATGGGTGACTTGGGTGTGGCACAATTTTGACTACTACGTCTCTACCCACCAGGATACTCCAGCTCACCAGCTTAAATCTGTTCTTCCACAGCCTCCATCTTGCCAGCCTCCCTCTGTAGCTCTGCCGCCCCCAGCAGGCCTGTCTCTCACCACAGTCCTCTGTCCAAGCAGCACGGCCAGTTCGTGGCCACACGAAGCCCCTCTTAGGTTTCCTGTCACCAGGGATGTACCCTTGGGACTGCCTGGCTCTCTAGCAAACTGCTGGCCCTTGAAGATGATCAGTGTAGGGGTCAGGGGCACAGAGCTGGCTGGGGCCAAGTACCATCAAAGGAGGAGGGGACCCCTACTCCAGCCTCTTAGCTCCTTCAAGTGTTACTTGGGTGTCTCTGACAAAACCAATCATTCAAGACTGCTCACATCGGAGACTCTCCTCCTTTATTCATTAGAACAACTTGAGGAGCTTTTATGAGGCACCTGAGCGGTTCAGTCAGTTAAGGATCTGACCTGATTTCAGCTCAGGTCATGATCTCATGTTGTGAGATCCAGCCCCGTGTCAGGCTCCATGCTGTCACCGCAGAGACTGCTTGAGATTCTCTCTCTTCCCCTCCCTCTCAGCCCCTCCCCTCCTCATGTGCTTGCACACGCATGCTCTCTCGATCTCTCTCTTTCTCTCAAAATAAATAAACTTAAAAAAAAAAGAGCCACATGAGGAGCTTTTAATAAAAACCAAGGCGGAGCTCCCATCCCAAGTTCTAGTTGAATTAGTCTGGGCTCAGGCCCAGCACCAGTATTTTTTAACACCTTCCTCAAAGGATTCAGACAACACAGAGATCCAGCCATAACATAAATCGCTGAACTGGCCTACGGAGCAGAACTAAGAATGAAAGACAGGACCACCATGGTTACCTCAGGATCACCAGGGGTTCCGCCTCTCTCCTGGGTCCAGGTGAATCACTTATGTCACTGAACATCACTTTCTTCCTGTGCAAAACAGAAATGATTTTCTATAATCCTGTATTGATGCTATAAAATAAGATTAGAACAATAATACAGGCTTCACATGTACCTGGTAATTTGCCATTTCTGGCACTCTTTCACAGTTATCCAACCCTAAGATAACCTGAGCATCCTATGCGACACTGGGTGATGCTATGGACTGAATGTTTGTGTCCCCCGCCAAAATCCGTATGCTGAAATGTAATCCCCAGTGTGGCGGTGTTTGGAGGTGGAGCCTTTGGGAGGTGATTAGGCCATGACAGCTCCACCCTTATAAAAAAGACTCCAGAGAGCTTTCTTGCCCCTTCTTCATGGTGAGGTTGTAGCACCACCATCTATGAAATAGGCACTATGAATATAGCACCACCATCCCCAGACACCAAATCTGCTGGTGCCTGGATCTTGGACTTCCTACCTGATTCACGGCCACCCAGTCTATAGCACTCCTTCTTAGCAGCCTGAACAAAGTAAGACAGGCAGGGACATGGAAAAGCATGTAAATAAGCACAGCCTCCCCCCACCCCCGGGCTGGCATCATGAAGACACGGGCTGGTGTAACTTACCCCATCTCTAACAACTTACTTAGATAAATGAGTATGTTACAAGACACAAACCCAAACTTATCAGCAACATTCTCAATTATTCCTATTACCTATTTTTAAATGTATCCATTTACTTATGCATAGAATGCGGTTTCTATCAAAACTTAATGATTCCTTAAGTGGGTGAACTGCCTGATCCTGTCCTTAAAATATCTTGGTCAAGGGGCACCTGGGTATTCAATCAGTTAAGCATCTGACTCTTGATTTCAGCTAGGGCATGATCTTGTGGTTCATGAGTTCAAGCCCTGCATCAGGCTCTGCACTGACTGTGCAAAGCCTGCTTGGGATTCATTCTCTCTCTCTCTCTCTCTCTCTCTCTCTCTCTCTCTCTCTCTCTCTCTCTCTCCCTCTCTCTCCCTCTCTCTCTGCCTCTCTGCCCCTCACCCACTCTCACTTGCTCTCTCTCTCTCCAAATAAATAAACTTAAAAAAATAAACGTCTTGGTCAAGAACTCTAAGGGGATTGATTTTGAAAGTGTAAAATGAGAGACTGGGCTCTCATTTTTTTCTTTTTCATTTTCCTCTTCCTTCATCCCCCACTTTTCTCTTGCTTCAGCTTTCCCTCCTCTTTCATCTTCTCCAAGGCACTCAAGTTAGAAAAGACTTTTCTCAAGGTGTCTAGTCCAATTCTTTGACTGATTCCACTATTGCATGTCTCTGCAGAAAGTGAGAAGCTGGTCATCCCCGAGGCAATCCTGCCACTCAGCTTCTCTCATGGAGCCTCAAACTGTACAACTTAAACACTGGCTCCGGCCTCTTTCTTCACTGAGGAGAACTTGTTTCCCACCTACTTATAATATCCCATCTGATACCTAGAGAAACTATTCCCATTTCTTTTCATCCCTTCCTTACTAAATGTGTCTTCAAAAGGAAAGTGTTTCTCCTCAATGTCCTCATCTGTCATTTTCATACGGCTGTCCCATGGATGGCTAAGGTCACTCTGCAGCTGGCCTGATCCCCAGCTCCTTCTTGAAGCTGGCTGCAGGTGGGGTCAGAGGGTTGAGCCTGGAAATTGAATTGGTAACAGTGGCAAGGAGCAGACCTCAGGGCAGGCGTGGGCCTTAACAGGCAGTTTACGGGATCTGGAAGAACATTTTACTCTCAAAGGCAGGGCACCCCTCGTCAGCCCAGACTGCCCTGGGGCAAGAAGCAAATAGTGAGTCATTCCCTTTTATGCCTATAGTTATAAAATGCAAAATGCTATTATCAGAAAAGGCCATAAGAAGCATATGTGTCTTTCTTGCTGTGCCTTTCTCCTAATTCTTTCTCACACACACACACACACACACACACACACACACATACACACTGCAGACCCACACTCTCTGTATCTCTTTATCATTTTTCCTTCTCAGTTTCTTCTGTTCCTTTTCCTTCCCATCTCTCTCCTTCCTTTAACGATAATCCCTGAATTTAATAAAACCAAAGTATATACACCGTCAATAATTGGTAAGACAACTTAAGATAATTAACTGCAGTCACTAAGAAAAATAAAAACACTCAACTGAATCTGGATCCACTTTTTTTTAATAGACTATTTTTTAGAGCAGTTTTAGGTTCACAGGAAAGAAATGGATGATAGGTATGGATTCCTGTACACCCCCTGCCCACACAAATGCAAGAGAGCCTCCATTATCACCATCCCCCACCAGAGAGGTACATTTTAATAGATGATGAACCTACATTGATACATTATCATCACCCAAAGCCCAAACTTTACCTTAGGATTCATTTTTGGAGTTACATAGAGTTATATACTCTGTGGGCTTGGACAAATGTAAAATGGCCTGTATCTGCCATTGTAATACCATACAGAATAGTTTTGCTGACCTAAAACTCTTTTGTGTTTCACTTCTTCATCCTGTCTTCCTCAGTAACCCCCAGCAACCAGGGATCTCTTCACTGTCTCCTCAAGTTTTGCCTTTTCGAAAATGTCACAGGGCACCTGGGTGACTTAGTCAGTTAGCATCCAACTCTTGATTTTGTCTCAGGTTATGATCCCAGAGTCGTGGGATCAAGCCCTGCCTCAGGCTCTGCTCTGAGCGTGAAGCCAGCCTGGGATTCTCTCTATTTCTCTCTCGCTCACTCACTCGCTCTGTCCACCTCTGCCCTCTAGCCCATTCATGTTCTCTCTCTCTCTCTAAAATAAAATAAATAAATAAATAAATAAAAAGAATGTCACCTAGTTGGAATCACACAGTATGTAGATTTTTCAAATTGGCTTCTTTCAGTTAGTTATATGCATTTATGTTTCCTCCATGTCTTTTCATGCCTTGCCAGCTCACTGCTTTTTTGAACGAAATGATTTTCCATTATCTAGATGTACCACAGTTAATTTATCCACTTACCTACCGAAGGATAAATCGGTTGCTTCCAAGTTTGGACAATTATGAATAAATCTGCTATAAACATCCATGTGCAGGTTTTGTGTGGACATAAGTTTTCAATGCCTTTGGGTAAATACCAAGGAGCAGAATTGCTGGATCATCCAGTAAGAGTACATTCAGTTTTCTACAGAACTCCCAAACTGACTTCCACATTGACTGTACCGTTCTGCATACCCACCAGTAATAAATGGGAATACCTATTGCTTGACATCTTTGCCAGCATTTGGTGTTGACAGTGTTCTGAATTTTGGTCATTCTATGAGGCTTGTGGCATTATCACATTATTGTTTTAATTTGCATTTCCTTAATGGCATATGATGTGGAGTATATTTTTATAAGCTTATTTGCCATCTATATATCTTCTTTGGTGAGGGATCTGTTCAGGTTTTTTTTCCTTTTTCTTAAGTGGGTTGCTCATTTTCTGATTGTTGAGCTTTAAGAGTTCTTTATATATCTTGGTTAGTAATCCTTTATCAGATATGTCTTTTGCAAATATTTTCTACCACTCTGTGGCTTGGCTTTTCATTCTGCTGACAGTGACCTTCACAAAGCAGGATATTTTATTTTAATGAAATCCTTATCAATTTTTTCATTGATCACGTCTTGGTGTTGTATCTAAAAAGTCAGTATCAAGCCCAAAGATAACCCTTTGTTATCTTGTAGGAATAATTTTGTGGTTACATTGAGGTCTATGATACATTTTGAGCTATTTTTGTAAAGAGTATAAGGTCTGTGTCTGGATTCATTTTTTTGCATGTGGGTGTGCAATTATTCCAGCATCATGTGTTGAAAAGACTATTTTTGCCCCATTTTATTTCCTTTGCTTCTTTTTCAAAGATCAGTTGATTATGTGAGCCTATCTGTTCTGTTCCATTGTGTCTATTCTTTTATCAGTGTCCCACTATCTTGTTTAATGTGCCTTTATAATAAATCTTGAAGTCAACCTCTGACTTTATTCTTTTCCTTCAAGATTGAGTTGGCTATCCTGAGTCTTTTTCTTCTCTATATAAACTTTAAAATCAGATTCTCAATGTCCACAAAATAACTTGCTGGGATTTTGATTGTGGCTCCACTGAATCTACAGATCCAGTTGGGAAGAACTGGTATCTGACAATATTGAGTCTTCCTATCCATGAACATAAACTTTATACCTCTCCATTATTTCATTCTCCTTTGACATCTTTGTCAGAGTCTTGTCATTTTTCTCATGTAGATCTTATACATATTTTGTTAGATTTATATCTAACTATTTCATTTTGGAGGTGCTAATATAAATGGTATTGTGCATTTGATTTCAAATTCTTCTTGTTCATTACTGGTATATAGGAAAGCAATTGACTTTTGTATATTAACTTTGTATCCTACTGCAATCGTCATTTATTAGTTCCAGGGTTTTTTGTTTGGTTTGGTATACGTATTAGCCTATGGATAGTAATACTATTGGTTAGAAATGCCTGGGGACACTTACTTGGGCTTTAGGCCTCCTTTGAGAATCAGTGTCATGGCTGAACTGGCCCTTGTGGTTTTTATTATGATTCCAAGACACTCAACAATAACCATCTGGAAATGCTGAAAGACAAGATTATACTCAAAAGTCTTAGATAGTATGCAGCACATCTGGAACCACACAGCGAGGTCATGGGTAGAGAAAGAGAGTGTGGACCTAGCGCTGTCGTTTTATCAGGATGGAGAGTGAGGGCCTAGGGTTTCACAGGTTCATTCCTTATTGATGAATTTAAAACATAGGAATGGGAACCGATATGTGAGAAGGGAAAAACAGGAGGCCAAATGACCAGTTATTAGAGTCAACTGACAACATCTAAAACAAGATGAAACTGGGGGTGGAAGAAGGGGTTGGCTTGACTCTTCATCCAGTCCTGTGGCTAGCAGTGTGTTTATTCAAGGTAGCCATCCATCTTTGAAGTGGGTGCCTTAACCATCAAAAGCTTAAGTCAGGCACCTGGATTACAATTTTTTAAAAAGTCAATTCTTTCAGATTTTCTATATAAACAATCATATCACTTTAAAACAAAGACAGTTTTATTTCTTCCTTTTCAACAATACACTTTTTTCTTCTGGTCTCATTGCATTAGCTAAGACTCACAATACAAGGTTGAAAAGGAGTGGTGAGAGGGGACTTCTTTGCTTTTTTCCTAATTTAGAGGGAAATCTTTGAATTTCTCTTCATTAAGTTAACTGTAGATTGTTGCAGATTTCTTTACCAAGTTGAGAAAGTTCCTCCTCTATTCCTCATATACTAAGAGTTCTTATAATGAATGGATGTCAAATTTGTCAAATACTTTTTCTGCACCTATCGATGTGATTATGTGATTTTTCTTCTTTAGCCTGTTAATATGATGGATTACATTAATTGATTTTCAAATGTTGAACAATCCTTGCATACCTGGGATAAATCCCACTTGGTTGTGGTATGTAATTCTTTTTACACATTGTTTAATTTCATCTTTTTGATATTTTACTGAGGGTTTTTGCACCTGTGTTCCTGAGAGATATTGGTATATAGTTTTCTCTTCTAGTAATGTCTTTGTCTTGTTTTGGTCTTAGGGTAAATGCTGGCCTAAGAATAATTTAGAAAGTATTTCCTATGCTTGTATCTCCTGAAAGAGATTAGAAAGAACTATTTATAAATTTGTCCTTAAATGTTTGATAGAATTCACCAGTGAACCATCTGGGCCTGATGCTTTCTGTTTTAGAAGTTTATTTATTAACCATTGATTCAATTTCTTTAATAGATAATAGGCCTTTTTGGATTGCCTATTTCTTGTGTGAGTTTTAGTAGAGAGTGCCTTTCAAGGAATTCATCTATTTCATCTAGGTTATCAAATTTGTCAGCATAAAGTTGTTCATAATATTCCCTTATTATCCTTTTAATATCCATAGAATCTATAGTGATGTCCCCTCTTTCAGTTCTGATATTAGTAATTTGTGTCCTCTCTTTTTCTTAGTTAGCCTAGCTACAGGCTTATCAATTTTATTGAACTTTTCAAAGAACCACTTTTTTGTTTTGTTGATTTTCTCTATTGATTTCCTATCCTCTCTTGATTTCTACTGTAATTTTTAAAATTTCCTTTCTCCTTCTTACTTTAGATTTAATTTAGTCTTCTTTTCCTAAGTTCCTAAGATGAAAGCTTAGGTGATTAATTTTAGATCTTTCTTCTTTCCTAATATATGCATTCATTTCTATAAATTTCTAAGCCCTGCTTGCACTGAACCCCACAAATTCTGATAAGTTGTTCTTTCATTCTGTTTAGTTCAAAATATTTTTTTTCATTTATCCTAAGAATTCTTCTTTGACTCATATGTTCTTTAGAAGTGTGTTATTTAGGGGTGCCTGGGTGGCTCAGTTGGTTGAATGTCTGACTTCAGCTCAGGTCAGGATCTCATAGTTTGTGAGTTTAAGCCCCATTCAGCTCTGTGATCACAGCTCAGAGCCTGGAGCCTCCTTCAGATTCTGTGTTTCCCTCTCTCTGTCCCTACCCGACTCACACTCTGTCTCTCTCTCAAAAATAAACATTAAAAAATTAAAAACAAAATGAAGTCTGTTATTTAATCTTTGAGTATTTTCCAGCTATCTTTCTGTTGTTTATTTCTACATTAATGCCACTGTCTGACAACAAATATTTTATCATTTCTACTTATTTAGATTTATTAAGTTGTGTCTTATGACCCGGAATGTGGTCCACTTTGATGGATACTCCAGGTGAACTTGAGTGTATATTCTGCTGTTACTGAATGAAAAATTCCACAGATGTCAATTATATCCAGTTGATTTGGGGTGCTACCGTTCAGCCCTGTCCTTAGTGATTCCTTTCTTTTTTTAATGTTTATTTATTTTTGAGAGTGAAAAAGAGAGAGTGCAAGTGGGGGAGGTGAAGAGAGAGAGAGAGACACAGAATCTGAAGCAGACTCCAGGATCCAAGCTGTCAGCACAGAGCCCAACGCGGGGTTCAAACCCACGAACCATGAGATCATGACCCAAGCTGAAGTCAGACGCTTAACTGACTGAGCCACCCAGGTGCCCCCTTAGTGATTCCTGCCTGCTGGATCTGTCCACTTCTTGATAGAGAGGCACTGACTTCTGAAACTATAATAGTGGGTTTATGTATTTTTCCTTACAGTTCTATCAGTTTTTGCCTCAGATATTTTGACACACTCTTATTAGGTGCACACACATTAAGGATTGTTACATCTTCTTAAAGAATTGATCCCTTTATCATTATATAATGCCCCTCTATCCCTGATAACTTTCTTTGTTCTGAACTCTACCGTGTCATAGATCTGCTCTTAAAAAAAGAAAAAGTAGAATAGCATGACAGGCAAGACCTCTTCTTGGTATTATCACTTGAGTAGTGACTTGCTAAGTCCTCTAATCATGGAGAATGGCCAGGACATATGCAAATCCTCAAAGCACAGCAAAAAGAGTCAGTTTCATTTTGTAAGTCACAGGGAGCTCTGCATTATAAACTTGTATGGACAGACCTGAGTCTACTGACCAACCCAGCCTATTCTTACCTAAATGGCTAGCTAGAGCAAGGATTCTGTGTGCCTTCAACCGCTCCCATATTACTTATGAAACAGGAAGGCAATCTCCCATGGCACAGACCTTTAGTTCCTGCTAAAGACACAGGCTTACCTGGGGGAACAATGTGCCCATCTGGGCAACAAGACTTCCGGACGCTGGACTCTTCCTGGAACACACTATACGCCTGTGCAAGTATGGACTTCGGAGTCCCAACCATGTTGTGTGACCTCAAACAGCCCTCAGTTTTCTTATCTGCAAAATGTGAGAGGAAGGGGATGGGGGTATATCAATAAAAAAAAAAAAACCTCTTCATAGTTTGTTATAAGGGTTAAATGAAGTAGAGCATGTGAAGTACCTAATACAGCCTGGTACTTAATAAATACTCAGAAAATGGCAAGGATGTATTTCCCTAAAATTGTCCATTAATTACATACAGGAAAAGAGTAACTTCACAGGAGAAAACTCTGAGAGACACCACCTTACCAAGTGATCAATATTAATATCACCAATAATGAGACAATTTGACATCAAGTACCTCCTGATGTGATGCGTTTCTATTATATTCCTGCCAAAAAATGCATAACTGAATCTAATTATGAAGAAACATCAGATGATCCAAACTGAAGGACATTCTACAAAGCAACCGGCCTATACTCTTCAAAAATTTCAGTGCCATAAGAGACAAAGAAAGGCTGAAGGGCTGTCCCAGATTAAAGGCTAAAAAGACATGACAATGCAATGCAATGTGTGACCCTGTGTTAAATCTGGAACCAGAGAAAATAACAGCCATAAAAGACATTACTAGGACAGTGGGTGAAGTTTGAATATGGGATGCGGATTAGACCACGGTATTATTGCAATGTTACAATTCCTGAATTTGATTGTTGTGCTGCGCTATGTAACAGAACACCCTTGTCTTTAAGAAATCTGTGCTGAAATATTTACAGGTAAAGTGGCATTGTGTCTGCAGTTTACTATCAAATGGTTCAGAAAAAATAATTATTTTATATAGGTAGGTAGACTGAGAGAGAGAGGGAGAGAGAGAGAAAGCCAGTGTGGCAAAATACTAACAATGGATGAATCTGGGTGAAGGATATGCAGGGATTCTTTGTGCAACTTTCCTTTCTGTGGGTTACAACATTTCTGTATGTTTGAAACGATTTCAATATAAAAAGGTTTTAAATGGCAAGGAAGATTGTTTTCCATTTCTAGCTGGAAAAAGAGATCAATGTATACTGCCACTCTCTCAAAAAGGAGGAAGAGCCCTTGGTAAGGGTTTACTAACCTCAGTGTACTCTCACCCACAGAAACACAATACCTGAGCAGTCCGCCCCAAAACAGTGCTCTGAGATCTGGGCTGGCGGAACACTTCTCTGAGGCCAGTGGCCCTCCAGGTGTGTGCACACACGCACACACACACACACACACACACACACACCTGTGGAGCTGGAACCACACCCTAAACCAGATTTGGAATCAGGATGTCTGGGGTGCGGGGGCGGGACTCCCACATCCATACACCCAACTAGTTTCTATAATTACAAGGAAAACAGCATAAAGATGCAAACTCCTCCAGAGCAAGCACCCAAGAGTCAAGGTGGTTTTGTTTATTCCCCTGTGGTCTATTAGCATCTGAAGAACCAGAGTTTATGTTTTACCTTATTAAATCATAAGAATCCTTCAAATCAGTATTATTATTCCACTTTATAGATAATGAAACTGAGGCTCAGAAGAACAAGTGATGTAGCATTGATGCCAAAATGTGAGCTCAAATCCATCTAATTCCCAAGTCTTTGCTATTTCTACTATCCCTTCCCATGATGTCTCATGTTTGTTTAGCAGATATACTCAAAGATGACATCTCTTTTGTTACGTAATTCCCAACCCTTTCAACCAATTAACAAGTTCTGGTGACAGCTCATATATTCCCTTAGCACTAACCTCAGAAACAATCCTTAGATGTGAATACTACCGCAGATAGTCCCGGGCACCAAGGCTGAGTGCCCCGGTGCATAATCCCTGCTTAGACCTGCACTTCACATAATAGGACAAAGGAAAGAATACAGGACAAATTGCTTCCGAATAGCCTAGTGAATACATCTCAAGGGGCAGGGGCTGGTGAGTCTCCTAAGATGACCAAAACCATGTGCAAATGCATAAGATCTCACATAGAGCTTATATGTGCTCCAAGTTTTACTGTGGGTTGCAAAATAAGCAGGCCATGCTTAATAGTGAAGGCAACCTATTAATGCTGGAAGCTTTGGGGGGGGAAATCATTATTCTCAACATGCTTCAGATGCTTGTCTGTAAACATCGTATCACCTCGGAACTCCAGCAATACAAGGCCATGGCTGATGCTGTGAAGGTTGTGGGCTATCAGAATCTCATGAGTGCTAAATGTGAAGCAGTAAAGCTGTCCAAAGATTAATTCACACCTATGGCAAAGAATACTCTTGTACTAGGCAGTAGCTTACAGTACTAAAAACACTAACATGGGAAGGCAAGAGAGAACGCTCCACTGTAGCCTTCTAACAACTACACTTCAGTGAAAGTGAACAAGTGTGTCTGCATTCATTATCTACTGCTGTGTAACAAATCACACTGATATTTAGCCCCTCTTTAAAAATGCACATCATTATCTCATGGTTTCTGTGAGTCAAGGAATCCAAGAATGGCTCAGCTGGGTCCCCTGGCTCAGGGTCTCTCACAGGCTGCAGTCACAGTGGGAAGACGACCACTTCCTGCCTCACTCACATGGGTGATGCAGGGTTCAGTTCCTTGAGGGCTGTTGGACTGGGGGCCTCAGTTCCTCACTGGCTATGGACTGGAGGCCTCTCTCCTTTAGTTACTTGCTAAGTGGGTCTCTCCAAAGGGCAGCTCACAGCATGGCAGCTGCCTTCATCAGAATGAGCAAGCCAGAGAGCCGAATGGAGGAGCAAGAGGAAAGCCAGAGAGACTTTTTGTAACCTGATCGCAACTGTGCCACGCCATCACCCTTGTTCATCTGTCATCACTCTGTCAGTTAGAAGTGAATCATTAGGTCCAGCCCACACTCGAGGGGAGGGATTACCCAAGGGCCTGAAGGCCAGGACTTGAGGCTCACTGGAAGCCAACTCAGAAGTTGCCTAACCCAGTGTCATTGGACTTGGTATAACAGAAGCCTTCAGGTCAGGCTTTCGGATGACTCCTTCCCACCCTCACTCTATGAACAGCAGTCCCCACTCAGTGCTGGTCCCTGCACAGGTACACTAGCAGGCCTTAGTCCACAGGAGGTGGGCTTTTGCTTTTGTTGACACAACACTGTTGTTTCAGCTTGTAATATTCCCTGATAAGCTCTGTTTCATCCTAGTGAAGTAATACTGTGCAAACACACAGACGCATGTAGAGTGAGCAGACACACACGCACCCAAAAGACAAATTTTCTCATTTTTTTAAATGTAGACCAAGTAACATCCTTAAAAAAATTAACCTGATAAAAGTAGTGAAAAAGAAAAGGCCCTTAAAATGTCAGACAAGAGATCTGAGTTCAAGTGTTGCCTTCAACAAGGATTAATTGCATGACCTGCGGCGTTAGTTAACTTTTCCTCACCTACCGAAAGATAAAAAGAGAAAGAAAAAGTCCTCCATTCACTCATTCCTAAGAGAATTCTCACTAGCCCTCCCTTAGGGGCCTGTGCCATACCGTAGTTTATAAGAAAGATATATTTGGAGAGGTGCCTGGGTGGCACAGTTGGTTGCACATCTAACTCTTGATTTCAGCTCAGGTCATGGCCTGATGGCTCGTGGGTTCCAGCCCCATGCTCCATGCTGACAGTGTAGAGCCTGCTTGGAATTCTCTCTCTCTCTCTCTCTCTCTGTCCCTCCTCCACTTGTGCACTCACTAGCTTGCTCTCTCTCTGTCTCTGTCTCTCTCAAATAAACTTTAATAAAATGTTTTTTTAAATAAAGAAGGAAATATATATTTGGATATTCAGATGACCCAAATATATATCTCTTATATATATTAGTTCTTCATGGTTTCCTGCTCACAGCTTCCAAAACTCTTAGAATCTCCTAAGTATTAAGAGAGACAGGGGCATCTGGGTGGTTCAGTTGGTGAAGCATCCAACTTCAGCTCAAGTCATGATCTCATGGTTCGTGGGTTCAAGCCCCACATTGGGCTCTATGCTGACAGCTCAGAGCCTAAAGCTTGCTTCAAATTTTGTGTCTCCCTCTCTCTCTGCCCTTCCCCCACCTGTGCTCTATCTCTCCCAAAAATACATAAACATTGAAAACATAGTTTTAAAAAAGACTGACAATAGTCATTTGTTATGTCAGTGAGGTGACTTTTGGACGCCACATAAGGACTAGAAGGTCTGAACTTTCAGTGTCCCCTTCCCCAACTCCAAGGAGGGGATGGGGCCCAGAGGTTGACTCAACTGCTGATAGCCAATGAATTAATCAGTCATGACTATGTAATCAAGCCTCAATAAAAACTCTAGAAGAGAGTTTGGAGAGCTTCTGGGTTGGTGAACACACGGAGGTGCCGGAAGAGTGGCAGCCCTGGAGAGGGACAGAAGCCCCACGCCCTTCCCCGTACCTCGCCCTGTGCACGTCTTCCATCTGGCCATGCCTCAGTATATATCCTTTTATAATAAGCTAGTCATCTGGAAAGTAAAATGTTTCTCCAAGTTCTGCGAGCCACTCTAGCAAATTAATCAAACCTGAGGAAAGAGTCTTGGGAATCTTTGATTTATATCCAGTTGTCTGGCACCTGGGCTTGTGACTGGCATCTGAAATGGGGGTGGGGGGAACACTCTTGTAGGCCTGAACCCTTAAACTGTGGATTCTGATGCTATCTCCAGATAAATACTGTCAGAACTGAATTGAATTATAGGACACCCAGCTAGTATTGGAGAATCACTTGGTGTTGTGTAGGAAATCTCTCCTTCCACACATTGGAAATCAGTCTCAGAACACCAAAAGAGGGTCCAACATCAAACGAGCTTATTTGCCCTATTTTCACACACTCTAGGCCACCCTGGAGCCCTGGCCAGTGGCTCACTGCTGTCAGTGAGTTCAAATTCCCACAGTAGCCAAAGTTCTTTGTTTTGTTTTGTTGCATGGATATGATTTTAATTTATTCATTAAACTGAAGCACTAAGTGATTCAATATTTTGTAGGACCACACAGTAGCAGGAGCCAAGCTACCAATAACTCCAAGAACTGTGCTGCAAAGTGTCACACCTCTTGTAAAATGACAGGGACAATTAATTCCAAATGTGGATATTAGAGCAATCTCATTATTAATGAATAATCTGAAATGAAAGCTGATTTATAAAGAAATTGGGTCAATTTGTTATAAAGAAGCCCATTGACCCAATCAGAGGAGAGACGCAGAGACTCAGAGCACAGTGAAGTGAGGCTCTAGTCAATGTTCTTGCAAGAGCTGGTGTCTGATGGACAGGCACACTCCGGGCAGTTACAGCCAACCATTTATCTCCTAGCACTTAAGTCCTTCCCCTGGCTCCTCATTGGCTGAGAATGACAGAGGTTCCAGCCTACCATCACCCATGCCCATGTAAGGCAAAAAGTAGTCTGATTGGAACAAATGTACATTCCTGGAGCTGATGCAGAGACTTTCAGTCCCTCCCCTCTTTGTTCTTTGGTACATGCTCATTGCAAAGTCTGCAAAAATAAGCCCGTGAAATAGAGAGTGGAAGAAGAACAAGGAAGTGGAGTGTCTAAAGATTTGGGACTCCATTTGTGTGGGGGGGGGGTGTTATATATATTTCTAATAGGTTGTAATCCTACAATTAACTAGACAGCACAGCTTTTGTTTGGTATTTCTGAAAATGAATCATCTCCCTTCTCACATATTTTAAAAATAATACATCATAGACAATCAGCACCATACCATTTAGCTTGTGTGTGTAAAATTAGCAAAGGGAAAGAAACCCCACTGCAGTGGAGTCAGAAGGTTCCCCAGGGGAGCTCTCCTGCTCTACAATTTGTCCTCAACTGCAAATCCAACAGGAAAACACAGACTTTGCACACGGATTCTGCTTCACTATCCCAGCAGGAAGGAGAAAGCCTGTGTTCATGCTTCACCCCGCCCCCTCACCTGGGGTACAACAACTCCATCACTATACTTCCAGCTCCTGGTTTGCTCCAAAGAACTTTAAAAAAAATTTTTTTTAATATTTATTTATTTTTGAGAGAGAGAGAGAGAGAGAGAGAGAGAGAGAGAGAGAGAGAGAGAGAGAACGTGAGCAGAGAGAAGGAGACACAGATCCAAAGCAGGCGCCAGGCTCTGAGCTGTCAGCACAGAGCCAGACACAGGGCTCAAACTCACGAACCGCAAGATCATAACCTGAGCCAAAGTTGGAGGCTTAACCGACTGAGCCCCCACGCCCCCCAGACATTTTGTTTTTAACAGCCTTCCCAGCTTTCCCCTGTCCTTTATAAAACAGCATTCCTCTCCTTTGTTCTCTGCACTTGCCCACAGTTTTGCCATAGCTTGCATGTCCTGGATTCCAATTCTCTGCTCTTCCCAGAGAAACCCAACTTTTGTTGGTAAAATAACTGGAAGTCTTATTTTTAAGGCTAACATCACTCAGTGGCCTGTATGGGGATCCAGGGAAGACCCCCAACAGCTCTGAGACCGGTGAGCGAAAGCGTGCCGGCACCCACAGAGCCCACTGGGCTCATCGCTTTCTTGCCAAACCAGGGGTTTGCGGGCAAGTTTTCTCCCGGATTTGGGGTTCCACACTTTGTGTTTGAGCTCTTCGGGCTTTTTTCAGGATCTGTTTTAAGGCTTTGGTTTTTGTTCTTCTCTGTGAGAGGACTCATTTGGCCTTCAGGCCAACTTCTTTTTGGAATCCAACTGTTGCTGACAGAAACGTGCGGGCCTTCAGGTCTGAGTCCTGTGTGGAACGGGACTGACTGTTCCTATTGAACTGAGCTAGACTTTGTCTGACTCCTTTCTGGAACCAGACTGTTCCTATTGGAACTGTGCCAGCTGGAACTGTGTTGGCCTTTGGTCCGGCTCCCTTTTGGGGATGGAACTGTTCCTGTTGGAACCGTGCCAGTTGATTTGGTCTGACTTCTTTTTGTAGCCAGACTATTCTTAATGGAACCTGGCCAGCCTTCAGTTCAATTCCTTTGCAACCAGGCTATTCACAGTGGACTGTGCTGGCCTGTGGTCTGATTGCTTCTGGAACCAAGCTCTTCCTGAAAAGTCTCTAAGAAATGTGATCCCAGTTATCAAAATGCTTTGACGGTGCACCTCCCTACTGGGATTCTGGCGGGTTTTATGTTTAAGATCTATGGTCCCTCCGCATACACATTTATAAATAAGTGGACGACCTTAGCCAAAAGTGATTCAAAACTTCAGTGGCCATTATGGAGAACTTTCAATCTCCCCAAATTTGTTTTACTTAAAATTAAAAGCAATGGCTCCTGAAAAGAAATAAAACAAAACAAAACCTGAATGGGGTGCCTATTTTACTGGTACCTTGAAGTTTCCAGGTGTTTTCAGAATGCTAGTTTTGTCTCTTTGCAAAGTACTATGTCTAAATTAACTGAGGCAAATACCTGAAAGAAGTCAAAACGGCTTCTGCAGCCTCATTTTCCTCTCCCTCATCTTCTCTGTCTGCAGACATGTGGAACCCACCTCGTGCTCAGGCCCTCTCTGGCACCGTTTTCCTCTATTCTCTCTGCTGACCTTCCCTTTTCCCCCAGTCCCTCCCTACTCCTTCCTCTCCTGAATCTGTTAAAACCTGACTTTTCAGGGGTGGCTGGGTGGCTCAGTCAGTTAAGCATCTGACTCTTGATTTCAGCTCAGGTCATGATCTCACAGTTTGTGAGCTCAAGCGCTCATAGGGCTCCGCACTGGCATGGCAGAGCCTGACTGGGATTCTCATTCATCGTATTCTCTCTTTCTCTCTCTCTCCTCCTTTCTCTGCCCATCCCCCACTCACACTTGCACATGCACACACGCTCTTTTTCTCTCAAAATAAATAAATAAACATTTAAAAAGGCCTTCCTCTTTAAAGTTAAATCTTCTGAGGATCTAGGGGCACCTGGGTATCTCAGTCAGTTAAGCTTAAGCGTCTGACTTCAGCCCAGGCCATAGTCTCATGGTTTGTGAGTTCTGGCCCCTCAGTGGGCTCACTGCTGTAAGCACAGAGCCTGCTTCTGATCCTCTGTCCTTCTGTCTCTGCCTCTCTGCCTGCCTGCCTGCCCCTCTCTCTCTCTCTCTCTCTCTCTCTCTCTTTCTCTCTCTCTCTCCCCCTCTCAAAAATGAATAAACATTTAAGAAAATCTTCTGAGGATCTAAATAAACTTCAAGTTTCCTATGTTCTCCAGACTAAAGTCAAATTATGAGCCATGGGTGCCTGGGTGGCTCAGTCAGTTAAGGGTCCATGATGCCAGAGTCATGGGATCCAACCCCACAAAGGGCTCCTCCTGGAGCACAGAGTCTGCTTAGGATTCTCTCTCTCCCTCTCTTTCTGCCCCTCCCCAGTACATGTGCATGAATTGTCAAAATAAATATATAAACTTTTTTTTATTTTTTTATTTTTTATTTTTATTTTTTTCCATAATATTTTATTGTCAAATTGTTTTCCATACAACACCCAGTGCTCTTCCCCTTAAGTGCCCTCCACCATCACCACCACCTCTTTTCCCCCCTCCCCCTTCCCCCTCAACCCTCAGTTCATTCTCAGCATTCAATAGTCTCTCAAGTTTTGCATCCCTCTCTCTCCCCAACTCTCTCTCCCTCC